>NC_041392.1:1440967-1521373 GCF_002162155.2 Triticum dicoccoides
TTATCGATCAAATAAATGATTTAGAAACCATCAATAAGTAGGACTAGTGATTTATTATGAAGTTGCTTGGGTTTATTATGAAGTACTTTGATCATGTCTCTTTATTTGTACTGCTGCTAATATACTTTATATGATGATGAAGTGCTACTGAGTTGTGTGCAAATTTCGTTAAATCAGTGATGTGTATGTGTGCTGTCAGTTATGTGTATGTGCTTATTTTAATCCAGTGAAATATGGCACTGAACTGTAGCTAGCTAAACGGTAGTTTTGCTTAAATTGGTGAAATTTGGCACTGAAATGTAGCTAGCAATGCAAATATCTCAATGAATTCAGCTCTGTTTTCTGTGTGAAACTGTTGTTGTTAAATGAAGCCACATTCCAGTCCACATGCCAATGTATTTTCCATGTTGTGATGGAGGCCTTTTTTGCCTTGCCCACCCGAGAGGCCCTTGAGTTTGCTGGAATGTCGATTAACTTCCGTTCCAGCAAATTCGGGTACTCCATATGTCCTATTTTCAGCAAAGGTCATGCTGACATTTTCCGTGAATTTTAGCATGACTTTGCTAAAAATAGGACATATGGGGTACTTGTGACTAATGCATGGGCCGGGGTATCTTAGTAGTTAATTAAGTAGGATCAAGTGCCCCGGCGTACTTGTGACTAATGCATGGCTTTTAGGGTGCCTCGGTGTCGATAAAAACCGAAATGATGAAAAGTTAGGCTTTTAGGGTGCCTTGGCGTCGAAAAACCCTCAATGATAAAAGCTTAGATTTTAGGATGCATCGGTGTCGACAAACCCTAAATGATGAGACCATGATCTTGTTCCTTGACAATAACCAACTTTTTGACCAAACTTTGTTTCTATTTAGAGAGAAACATGGCCCACAACAATGAGGCCGGGGGTTCGGGCGGCAAGGCATTCTGGGAGCTGTCCCAGGAGATGGAGGAACAACCTCACTTGTATGAGGCCGCCGCCTTCCCCACCGATCCTGAGACCACGGATGGTGCCGCCGAGGATGACCACACTGATGCCACCACTGATGGTGCCGCCGAGGATGCCACCACTGATGATGGCGGCGCACGCACAGATAGCAGCCAGCCGAAGAGGCAACGGAAGGACCGGCGCCCGATCGTGCTCCGCACCCTCAAGGAGGAAGTTACTGAAGTGGACTCCAACGGGAATCCAACGGCGCCCGAACGAATAGTCAAGGGGTACTCGCTTCAGCTCGGGTGCATTGTCCGGAGCACCGTCTCGATCAACACCAAGAACCTGAGGCATCCTGACCGGGGGAATTTGCGCCACCTCCTCTTCACGAAGCTGCACGAACGATACAAGTTCCCCGCTGAATTCGAAAACACAAGCCTCAAAGGGAATAAAGTGAACAATGCTGCCCTCACGAAGATGAGCAAGGCCCTGTCTACTTGGAAAAGCAATGTGAAGAGAATGATCGAGAAAGGTGAGAGTTATGAGAAGATCAAGGAGAAAAATCCTTCGATCACCGAAGATGACTACAACGACTTCAAGATCAATTGCTCGAGCACCGCAAGCTCCCAATCAAGTGAGTGGGGGAAACAAATGCGGGAGCTGAACATAGGGGAACACACACTCGGTCCCGGCGGTTACAGAGTGGCGGAGCCTATATGGGACAGGAGGAGGCGGACCGTGCCGAGCAAGGCCTACCGCCCCTCTTCGATAAATACGGTGACAAGCAGACCAGGAACTTTGTCAGGGCCCGGTACAAGAAGGACCCGAAAACAAAGGAGCTTACCACGGATCCGAAGACCAGGCAGCTTGAGCTTGTTCTGGTAAGGAATACACCCCCGCGTAATTAGCTCCATATGGTTGCATTCTAATTAATGAAGCCGAATTTCTAAATGGTTCACATTCCTTCCGCAGGCGACTGAAAGCAGTAGCGCGGGGTCGACTCAGAGCAACCCTTGGGACACCACTCTAAATAGGGGGTTGAATATAATGAAGAACAAGGATAAGCTCAGTAAGCCGACGTCAGCTGGTCGTGTGGCCGGCAAAGGCTTGTCGACAAAATGGGGGTCATACTATACCGCTGGTGTGCGGAAGGAGAAAAAGACCAGCTCGGAAAGCCAGGCGCGAGAGGTTCAAGAACTCAAGGCACAGGTGGCCCGGATTCCGGAGATTGTCCAAGAGCAAGTGGAACAACGACTCGGAGCGACGATCACCGCCCTTGTGCCTACCTTGATCTCGGGGTTGAGTGCGTGGATTGCGGGCGGCCAACAGGGGCCGCCCCCGATTCCTAGCTTCACGGCCAGCAACTCGCATAATGCGATGGCGGGGCCATTGGTGCCTCCGGCGGAGGCGGCATTGGTGTCTCCGACGCCGGCACGGGAGCTTAATGCACCCGGGTGTACGCCGGCCGGCACCTCTTCAGCAAGCGGCCGCTCCGTCAACTGCACGCCCGCCGTTGGCGGTGCCTCGACATTAGCCGAGCTCGACGCCATCATCACGGTAACTAATTAAGCCTCTCTCGGTCGAGGACTTCATCTCCTTGCCTTTGACTGGGCATCCCTGATGCCCTACATGTTTTCGCAGGGCGCCGCCGACGTTCCGTGCACTCTCCTCCACTTCGTGAACAACGAGTTGGTCGATGTCGCCAAGGGCAAAATCGTTCAACCGGGCAACCCCTTGTTCCACGGAACCCAGATGCCACCCAACTTGTTTAGGGTTCAACTGGTTCGGGTGCTGCCAGGCTGCGACGACTTGTTACCTCCGATTCGACCCGTCGGGGCCGACGATGATGACGTGATGACCCTCAGCGCCTGCCTGAGCTGGCCCCTGCTTTGGCCGAAGAGCCAGATTCGTTTGGGGGCGGGGGACACCACCCCAAAGACAACACCGCCAGTCGTGCCGGCGCCAAGTCGGCCCCATGGCAAGACCGCCGTAACGGTGACGGACATCCCTATGCCACTGGATCCAAACATGCATATGGCACAGGATCAGAACGACGACGACGACGACGATGATACATTTGGCAACGTCGATCAGTACTTTGCCGAGCATGGGTACGATGGCGACTTCATGGGGCCTCCTTCTCAAGAACCAAACCCAACAAAAGACGTGTGCGATCTAGCTCGTACCGCGGAGAAGCCAAGTTGCAACAGGCGCCGTCTGGCGTTCAGCTCTCAGGAGACGCCTCCAGCTGCCGACTTCACCGAGCCTCAGATAGGCAAGGTGCGAAATATTATCAGCCCCAACACACTCAAGAAGGCGGTCTGTGAGCAGAACTCGGTCCCATTACAGGAGAAGAAGAAGGCACGCAAAAGAAAGACTAAGAAGGGTGTGAGCCAGCCGGCATCGAGTACGATCCGTGCTCAGGACGGGCCACCTTCACCGCAGGATATCTCGAGGAGGGTGCATGTGGTGGGTAGGGCGATGCTACCACCAAATATGCTCAATGCTGCAACCGGTGCTATGCGGAGTCTGCACGACAGTGTTCTTTCTTTGGAGAAGCGGCGTCTCAGAGAGAAGGATGTGGCATACCCGGTTTTCGTGGCCAAGGTGCCAGAGGGCAAGGGCTTTGTGGATGGCGACATCGGGGGTACGATCGTCCTGCGGTTTGATGACATCTTTGCTATGTTTAACCTTCATCCGCTGCACTACACCTTCGTTCGGCTATTTTCGCTGAGTATGGAGATGCGGATCATTCGTGACAAGACCCCGGACATCGTGATAGTCGACCCCTTCTACATGCGTGCCAAGATCTTGGGCAGCGCTGGGGACCGGCAAGTCGCGAGTTCTTACCTCGAAGGCGTCATTCTGGCAAGCCAAGATAAGGATAACTTCCTCGTGCCTTACTTTCCCGAGTAAGTCCTCCCCTCAACCGGCCCGTAACATATGAATTCTTACTTTTCGATCGTTTTTCTTTTAACATTCCGTGTTTTCTGCAGTGACACACGTTGCACGCTCATCCTCCTAAGCCCCAAATATTCCATGGCCACGTATTTCGACCCGGACCGTCAGTCGAACGTAGACTACACAAATGTCAAGAAGGTTCTTGATGATGTTCTCCCCGGCTACGCCCAATCTGGAGGCACCTTCACCAGGCCTATTCGTAAGTACGGCAAGCACGTGTTCTCCCACAATACGATGTTCTGCTGCATCAAGCAGCCGCCTGGCGGTCAGAAGGGTGGCTACTACGCCATCCATCACATGCGGGCGATCGTACGGGACCATCATCAACTTCTGCTACCGAGTAAACTCCAAGATTGGGCCGCGAGCGTGTCGGCAATCCAGGACGCGGACCTCCGACAAGAATTCTTTCGCATCCAGTCGGAGTTTGCGGAAATCATCCATCAAGATGTCCTTCGTACCTCGGGGCAGTTCTACCTCAGAAATCAACCGTCCAACAGTGACATCGACACAATGCTACAAATGCAGGATGACAACGCCCGTTCTTTCATGACTCCCATGATAGACGGCGGCTTCATCCACGCTCCGGTCCCTTGAGTCGAGTTGTCTAGTTCTGAAACATCGATTGGCTCATGTTGTAATTAAACTTTAATAAACTTGTAGTATGTCTCTTTGGTTTTGAGAGTCGTTCAACTTAGATGTAATCGATGCTATTAATGTCTTGCTTTTCTCTTCCGATCGTTCTGTTGCATAATTATATATTGCTTATGTATTGTCTGTGAATTGGTACTAACGTTTCGTTTGGCTAGTGCATAGTGATGCCGACGTATGTCGTGTACAAGGGTAAGGTTCCCGGAGTCTACGATGACTGGGAGGAGTGTCGGAGACAGGTTCACCGATTCAGCGGTAACAGTTACAAAGGGTACACCACTAGGGCCGAGGCCGAATCTAGATACGCCCGCTATCTAGCGGGAGAGGGGAGGGAGCGTTGGAGGAACCGGATGAAGACGAGTTTCATCGTGATGATGCTCATCGTGATGACCGCAGCTCTCTTCTATGTGATGGTAGTTTAGATGATCGGTATCGACTTGTAATGCGAAGACAAACTCGCTACTCGCGGTCTCGAGACTTGTAATATAATGTTCTATCTTTGTTCGGTCTTTTTAATTCGGAGACTAATATGATGAATTGTATTCGGAGACTAATATGATGAATTGTATTCAAAGACTAATCTTCTATTGTATTTGATGAATCTATTGTTGATGTGTGCTGTCTATATTTTGTCAAATTATACATTTTGTAACCTGTGCAAAAAACAGAAAATAAAAAAATAAAAAAAAACCTAATATTCATACTAATGGCGCATCACACGACAGTGCGCCATTAGTATGACAGTGCATACTAATGGCGCATCACCGGGTAGTGCGCCATTAGTATGCTGCGGTTACTAATGGCGCATCCAGAGGTGGTGCGCCATTAGTATGCCAAAGCACCTGGGTGTACATGCCAACTGGGAGGCATACTAATGGCGCACCCTCGCATATACTAATGGCGCACCAGGTGGTGCGCCATTAGTATACCAGATACTAATGGCGCACCAGCTGGTGCGCCATTAGTAAAAATTACTAATGGCGTGCTATCAGTGGCGCACCAGTGATGCGCCATTAATGGCCATATTAGGTGCGCCATTAGTAGTGGTATTTCTAGTAGTGATAATGACAATTCCCACTAGTATATGAAAGTGATAACTCAAGAGACTCTCTATAGGAAGAACATGGTGCTACTCTGAAGCACAAGTGTGGTAAAAGGATAGTAACATTGCCCCTTCTCTCTTTTTCTCTCATTTTTTTATTTTCTCTTTTTTTCCCTTTTTTTGGTGGGCTTCTTTGGCCTCTTTTTTTGGGGGGCTTCTTTGGCCTCTTTTATTTATTTTTAAAGTCCGGAGTCTCATCCCGACTTGTGGGGGAATCATAGTCTCCATCATCCTTTCCTCACTGGGGCAATGCTCTAATAATGATGATCATCACACTTTTATTTACTTACAACTCTATATTACAACTCAATACTAGAACAAAGATATGACTCTATATGAATGCCTCCGGCGGTGTACCGGGATGTGCAAAGATCTAGCATAGCAATGACATCAAAAAAGGGACAAGCCATGAAAATATCATGCTAGCTATCTTACGATCGTGCAAAGCAATATGACAATGATGCTCAAGTCATGTATATGATGATGGTGGAAGTTGCATGGCAATATATCTCGGAATGGCTATGGAAATGCCATGATAGGTAGGTATGGTGCTGTTTTGAGGAAGATATAATGAGGCTTATGTGTGATAGAGCGTATCATATCACGGGGTTTGGATCCACCGGCGAAGTTTGCACCAACTCTCGAGGTGAGAAAGGGCAATGCACGGCACCGGAGAGGCTAGCAATGATGGAAGGGTGAGAGTGCGTATAATCCATGGACTCACATTAGTCATAAAGAACTCATATACTTCTTGCAAAAGTTTATTAGCCCTCGAAGCAAAGTACTACTATGCATGCCCCTAGGGGGATAGATTGGTAGGAAAATACCATCGCTCATCCCCGACCGCCAGTCATAAGGAAAGCAATGAAAGAACACCTCATGCTCCGACTTCGTTACATAAGGGTTCACCATACATGCATGCTACGGGACTTGCAAACCTCAACAAAACTATTCCTCAATTTCACAATTACTCAACTAGCACAACTCTAATATCACCACCTTTATATCCAAAACTATTGCAAGGAATCAAACATATCATGTTCAGTGATCTACAAGTTTTATGTAGGATTTTATGACTAGCCATGTGAATGACCAATTCATGTCATCTCTCTAAATAGATACAAATGAAGCAAGAGAGTTTAATTCTTTCTACAAAAGATATGCCCACGCTCTAACAAATATAAGTGAAGCAAAATAGCATTCTACAAATGGCGGTTTTCTGTGTGAAGAGAAACAGGCAATCCAAACTTCAAAAGATATAAGTGAAGCACAAGAAGCATTCTATAAAGCCACACTCAAAAGATATAAGTGAAGTGCAATGAGCATTATATAAATAAACCAAGGACTATCTCATACCAGCATGGTGCATAAAAGAAAAAGTGAAAACTAAAAGCAAAAGACACTCCAAGATTGCACATATCGCATGAACGAAACGAATCCGAGAACATACCGATACTTGTTGAAGAAAGAGGGGATGCCTTCCGGGGCATCCCCAAGCTTAGACGCTTGAGTCTCCTTGAATATTTACTTGGGGTGCCTCGGGCATCCACAAGCTTGATCTCTTGCCTCTCCTTCTTCTCCTCACATTGAGACCTTCTCGATCATCGAACACTTCATCCACACAAAACTTCAACAGAAAACTCGGTAAGATCCATTAGTATAATAAAGCAAATCACTACTCTAAGTACTGTTGAAAACCAATTCATATTTTGTTTTTGCATTGTAGCTACTGTAATATAACTTTTTCATGGCTTAATCCACTGATATAAATCGATAGTTTCATCAAAATAAGCAAACTATGCATCAAAAACAGAATCTGTCTAAAACAGAATAGTCTGTAATAATCTGAACATTAACCATAGTTCAGATACTTGAAAAATTCAGAAAAAATTAGAAAAAATCAATAATTTATAAAGAAAGACAGTGCAAAAATAATCATAACCATTTGATGTTCCAGTAAAAAATAAAAAATCGTGCACTACAGCCAAAGTTTCTGTCCTGCACCGCACAAACCAACAAGCATTGTAAACATCCTAAAGGCAAACCTTAGCACATTATTTTTATAATACAATGGAATTGTACCAGGGGGTAATTAGTTTTGTTGAAAAGGTACTATAATCAAGATTCACAAAGTTTCCGTGAGCATGAACAAAGTTCAAGGCTAGCTCCCACTTCAACAATGCTCGTCTTTCTCACTTTCACTTTCCTTTTTGAAAAAGTTTTGGGTTCCCCTCTTTATTTTTTTTGCTTTTAAACTTTATAAAAGCACATAACAGAAATAAATGACTCTCTAAAACTTCCGGGTTGTCTCCCTGGCAGCGCTTTCTTTAAAGCCATTAAGCTAGGCATCTAGTGCTCAAGTAATGGATCCACGCGGATTCCAAGGTATATCAAAGCCAATTTTAATTAACAAGGATTTGTTATTTAGTAGTGAGCACAAAGTAACATATATCAAGCAAAGACGAAGACTAACTCTCTTCCTATGCATCGGCATGTCATAAAAGAACAATTCATGCACACATAGTAAAGGCCAATGCATAGTATAAACAGTTTCTTGCAATTTTATCGTGTTGGAAACATAGAGAGGTGGAGATGTAGTTCCTCTCTCATAATAATTGCAAGTAGGAGCAGCAAGCACATGCATATTATATCTATAAAAATTATCATGTGCAATGGTAAAAGGCAACCCATCAATATAATCCTTAATAAGCACAAACTTCTCCGATATAGTGTAGTTTGGAGAATTCAAAAAGATAATAGGACTATCATGTGTGGGTGCAATAGCAACAATTTCATGTTTAACATAAGGAACTATAGCAAGTTCATCTCCATAAGCATCATTCATATTGGCATCTTGGCCACAAGCATAGCAAGCATCATCAAAAAGGGATATTTCAAGAGAATCAACGGGATCATAACAGTCATCATAGCAGTCATCCTTCGGTAAGCACGAAGGGAAATTAAACAATGTATGAGTTGAAGTGTTACTCTCATTAGAAGGTGGGCACGGGTGATCAATCCGCTCTTCCTCCGTTTGTTCTTCGCACTCCTCCTCATCTTTTTCATCCAATCACTACTAGGAAAAGGGCTACTAATGGCGCACCAGTTTTGCCTACTAATGGCGCATCACTGGTGCGCCATTAGTATCACGCCACTAGAATTTTTTATTAATGGCGCACCAGTGATGCGCCATTAGTATCTGGTATACTAATGGCGCACCTGGCAGTGCGCCATTAGTTTTGCCCACGGTGCGCCACTAGTGTCTGCTATACTAATGGCGCACCACACGGTAGTGCGCCATTAGTAACAATTTTTTTAATTTTTTTTCTTAATCTCAGGTCACTATTTCACCTATGAGATATCCAACACATATATATACAACAAGCATCCATATAACAATCATAGCCAACACACAAGTTCCATCATATATACATACATAGCCAACACACAAGTTCCATCATATATACATACATAGCCAACACATAGTTCCATCGTTACATATTACAAAAGTTTCACATTGTTCATCTAACATCGTTATCCATCAATTCACAAAAGTTTCACATTGATACAAAATAAAAACACAAATGGAAAAGAAGCACTCCATCCATGCAAGCTTCCGTGAATTAAATCAAATCTGCAAAATGATAAACAAGAAGTTAGAAGAAGAAAAAGAAGAAGACTAGAAGAATACTAGAAGAAGAAGAACACTAGAAGAAGAATAAGAAGAATTTTGGAAAAGAAGAAGAATAAGAAGAAGACTATAAGATTATTATGTAAACTTGATCATTTTGTGCTAACATAAGTTATTTTGGAGCTAACCTATAGGAAACTAAGCATATAAGCTCTAAGTTAGTATATTAGAGCCAACTTAGGTAAAATGAAGCTAACCTATGTCATTTTGGAAAAGAAGAAGAATAAGAAAAAGACTATAAGCTTATTATGTAAACTTGATCATTTTGTGCTAACATAAGTTATTTTGGAGCTAACCTATAGGAAACTAAGCATATAAGCTCTAAGTTAGTATATTAGAGCCAACTTAGGTAAAATGAAGCTAACCTATGTCATTTTGGAAAAGAAGAAGAATAAGAAAAAGACTATAAGCTTATTATGTAAACTTGACCATTTTGTGCTAACATAAGTTATTTTGGAGCTAACCTATAGGAAACTAAGCATATAAGCTCTAAGTTAGCATATTAGAGCCAACTTAGGTAAAATGAAGCTAACCTATAGGAAACTAAGCATATTAGAGATAACATAGGTAACTAAGTATATATATATATATATCATTTTGGAGATCTGACATACCTGACAAAGTTCAGTTCTCATGCATTGTTCTTCTCCTTGTCCTTCCTCAGCCTGATGCACCAAGAGCGGCGAGGCGGTGGAGGCGGTGGAGGCAGTGGGATGTAGTCTTCTACCTCAATTGGCGTGGTCATGTCGCCCAGCTGTGGGATTGCCGGCGCCACCACCGGTGCGTGGTCATTGTCAGGCACCACCATCTCTTGCCCATGGTCAGCCACCACCATCTCTTGCCCTTGGTCAGCCACCACCATCTCTTGCCCTTGGTCAGCCACCACCAGCGCTAGGTCATCCTCAGCCTGATGCCCATCGTCATCCTGCAGCTCCTCATCCCCACTCTGCTCCTCTTCTCCCGCACTCCAGTCCGGATCATCCTTCTTGTTGTCTATGCTGCTGTCAGAATCGCTGCTGCTTTCGCTACAGCCAGAATCGCTGCTGCTTTCGCTACAGCCATGGTCGCTGCTGCTTTGGCTGTAGCCATTGTCGCTGCTGCTGCTCCCATTACCTGTCCAAATGCAACAATGACCGTTAACAATCGATGTGAGACAAAGCCAAATGTAGAGGAATAAGAAGAGGCAGAACGTGCCGGCATCATAATCTTCAGCGTAGCGCATGCGACACATAGTCGCGTTGAACACCTTCACGATGAGCATGGTGACGTCGTTGTCGTACATGAAGAGAAGGAAGTACCCCAGCCGTAGGTCGTAGGCACGGTAGAACTTCTCCCACCCACAAGACAAGTACATGTGGCCCTCCTTGATCACCAAATCCACATCCCACAGCCTGCGAAACCCGCTGCCGGCCTGTCGCAGCTTCACATTATTTGGCGGATCTTCACCCATCAGCATGTTCATAAAACTGTCAGGCAGCCTCTGCAGTTTGGGACAATGAGTGATGTAGGCAAACAACAGATATCATAATGAGATGGGTGAAGGGGAGATCTCTCGTTTTATATACCTGCGTCATGGATGATACTGAAGTCCCAAGTATGATAGTGAAGAACTCGGAAGCATCCAACTCGTACTGCGGTGTCGCAGAGCGGCGGTGGCTGCTTCCCGCCATCTCTGATAAGCAGTAGAAGAGACCAATTAGTACCCTTACAACAGATCATAAAACATATGGAGTACCCGAATTTGCCGGAACGGAAGTTAATCGACATTCCGGCAAACTCAAGGGCCTCTCGGGGTACCTGCAAAATCATTATCCCCGCGTAATGAAGTTGCCAATGGGTCATTTCAGAAGATCACAAGTAGCATCATCACAAGTACAACATCATCACAAATACAGCAGCAGCAACTGTGAATACAGGCATAACAGCAGCAGCAGCAAGAAGAAACCAGCAGCAGCAGATAACAACACAACAGTAGCAGAATAACAACAGCAACAGTAGCAAGAATAAGAAGCAGGACTACAACCAGAATGTTAACCAAGGAAGCTTTAACAGAATTTGCTTGCAGCAACAGTAGCTTGCAACTTTGCTTGCTTGCATTACTTGAGTAGTCCCCCCTAGAGACTCTGTAGCAAGTGCAGTAGTGTCCTCTCTCCCTCTCTTCTTTTTCAGTACAGTAGGAGCATTCTCTTATCTGCTTTAACTGTAACTTTGACTGAAACATTTTTGTATTAATTAAAATAAATTCAAAACGTTTCCTTTAGTTAACTTAAACCTTTTAATTTACTCCTCCAGTAGTAATTAACTGAAACCTTTTGTGTTAACTCAAATTAACTAAAACATTTTTTGTTAATAAAAATAAACTGAAGCCTTTTCCTTTAATTAACTTAAATATTTTTAGTTAAGGAGTACTCCTCCAGTAGTATTGGTCATTCATGAGTAGTTATATCTGTCATTCAGGAGTACTGTTAATTAGGGAGGAGTAAAATTAACTTGTGCTTGCAGTATAAGGCTAGCTAGGTTAACCTAGGCATCTTGCTCTTGTCTAATAGTGTACATTAGATAGTGACAAGAAAAAGGTAACAAAGTATGATGTTCTACTGTAGGTAGTGACAAGGCTATTATTACTGCCAAAAAACCAGAGATATTGTCTTTTAACTTGGGCATATTGTTGTTGTCTTTTAACCTGGGCATGATTAATGACAATGATAGCACACTGAACCTGTCTCGTGGCTACAAGTGGCAGCAGCTAGCAAGCACATTTTTATTACTATTTATCTCAGGAAAGAATAATAAGCAAAGTGGCACAGCTCATCCCAGGCTGTGTCGTGCCCCCTTGATGGCCTGCACATCCCATCTCTGGCCATTCAAATATTTATATTTGTTTAAACATTTTCCCCTTGCAAGCATTATCACAAACACCTACCAAGCAAAAGGCAAATATTTATATGGCACCTTAGCATTTTTATTACTCCTACTATCTATGGCGCTATCAAAATGCAGTTTATACTCCTGAGTAGAAAAATGCAGGAGTAGGTTTGATGTTATATGGCACTGTGACAAAAATACTCTTGAGTACAAGAGGATGGCACTGACCTAGAGTAATTCACAGCAAGTTATAGAATGGCAAGTTATACTCCATTTCAAGTTACTCCTAAAATTACTCTACGATGGGCCAGGATGCAATGAAGAATTTAGCCAACACCCCAGCTGGGCAATAGCCAATGCCTGCTACAACTTTCTACAATTTACCGCTAGTTCACTGTGACACTAGAAGTAGAGTACAGAAACATGAGCTTTTTATCAGTTACTCCCTTTGTAAATATTAGTACACCAATTGCAATATAACTACAGAAATGAGACCTTGCTTATAGATATAGGAACAGGATGGCCTGAAACTCGATCACTGACCGCACATGAGTTTGCTCCGTTAATGTGCTTGTTTGGACGAGAAGCAAGATGCGACTGCTAACTGCTGGGTGAACAGATATACAGGAAGCACAGCACACCTACATAGACGAATGGCTTCTTTCAGGCTTACACGGGTGAAATCCCGGCGTTGCTCGCGAGTAGTTGCGGAACTAGATGAGCACAAGCAAGCACAAGTTTGTGTGCCCAATTACGCTGGTCGATTCGGCAGTAAGCTATTCCTACTCCTATCTACCAGCATGCGGAAGGGGAGAGGGAGGGCATGGGCGGACTACCTGGCCTCCTGCTCGACGATGTGGATAGTGGCGAGGGTGTGGATGAGACGCAGGTTGGGGTTGGCCTCCTGCTCGACGACGCGGGAGATGAGGGCCTGCGCGCGGTCCAGCAGCGCGTCCTCCGCGGCCTCCTGCTCTGCGTCGGCCGCCTCCGTCTCCTCCTCCTACTCGTCCTCCTCCTCTGGCTCGGGGCGTGGGGGCGCGGGGGCGGCGGCGCGGGGGAGCTGCAGTAGTGGGGGCGCGGGGGCGGCGGCGCGGGGGAGCTGCAGTAGTAGGGGCGCGGGGGCGCGGGGGCAGCGGGGGTCGGGGCGGCGGGGTGGAGAAGAAGGTAGGGAAGGAGAGGTGGCGGCAGGGGACAGAGGGGAAGGAGGGGGCGTGCAGGCGCGGCGGCGGCGTACGGTTGGGGCGAAGGGGGCGTACGGTTAGGTCGAGTGGGGAGGAAGGGAGGGAGGGGAATAGGTGGAGTGTGGGGAAGCTTACTAATGGCGCACCCAGCAGCGGTGCGCCATTAGAATGTTTTTTTGCCAAAAAGTAAAACAAAATTTACTAGCGCACTCTGTCGCCGGTGCACCATTAGTAGTTCTAACTACTAATGGCGCACTTTGCCAGGATGCGCCATTAGTATATTTGAAAAAATGAAAAAAAAATTGTTTTACTAGTGGCACACCGTTTGCCTGGTGCGCCATTAGTGTCTTCCACATTAATGGCGTATCTCCACCAGGTGCGCCATTAGTATATAGTAGTGGCGCACCACTACTCTGGTGCGCCATTAGTGTCAATCCTATCTTTAGAACCTTTTCCTAGTAGTGAATGAGCTCACAGTTTCATCAATTTCTTCTTCCATGGACTCCTGGAAAATATTAGTCTCTTCTTGGACAGCGGAGACTTTCTCAATAAATGCATCAATATCGGAATTATATTCATAATTCTCATAGCAATATTTCAATATAGCAAAATTTTCAGGCCTATAAACATCATCATCAAAAGCTTCATACTTTTCAAACAAAGATTCAATTTCATAAGCACCCTTAAAAGCAACAAATTCTTCTATTTGTTCCACATCATAGTAATCATATATACCATTAGCATAAGAAGCCAAGGTTTCATTATCATTAAATTGGCATGAGAAGGGAGGGTGTGGAGACTTCATCCTAGAGCAACAAGTATAATCATATCTCCAGCATAGTTGCCTAGCATACCACTTCAACATATAAATTTGATCCCATAATAGTTTCCCTTTTTGAGTCAAGCGATAATCCCTAAAGTATTCACGTTGGTCCAACGTGTCTCCCATTACATAATTGAATGAGGTTTTCTCAGGATTATCAAAGTGGTACATAATATTTTTCACATATTGAGCATCGAGGGTTTTAGGAGGTTTCCCATCTCCATGAGCAGCAAGTACACCTAAATTTTTTTGGTATTTCGTGTTCCATATCCATAACTAAAGATAAAGAACAACTAAGAACGGCAAATAAAAATTACTTAGAAATAAAGCAAACAAGCACACACGAGAATATTCACCCCACGCTATTGCTCCCCTGCAATGGCGCCAGAAAAAGGTCTTGATAACCCACAAGTATAGGGGATCAATTGTAGCCTCTTTCGATAAGTAAGAGTGTCGAACCCAACGAGGAGCTAAAGGTAGAACAAATGTTCCCTTAAGTTCTATCGACCATCGATACAACCAAGCACATCAAGAGACGCTTCAATTCCTTCCGGGATTTAGTCCAGGTGGGAGACATAGAAATTTGCAAGATACATACAGATCTGAATGTTCTAGACCCGTTGACTAAGCCTCTTCCACGAGCAAAACATGATCAGCACCAAGGCTCCATGGGTGTTAGAATCATTACTGTGTAATCTAGATTATTGACTCTAGTGCAAGTGGGAGACTGAAGGAAATATGCCCTAGAGGCAATAATAAAGTTATTATGTATTTCCTTATTTCATGATAAATGTTTATTATTCATGCTAGAATTGTATTAACTGGAAACATAATACATGTGTGAATACATAGACAAATAGAGTGTCACTAGTATACCTCTACTTGACTAGCTCGTTGATCAAAGATGGTTAAGTTTCCTAACCATATACATGAGTTGTCATTTGATTAATGGGATCACATCATTAGGAGAATGATGTGATTGACTTGACCCATTCCGTTAGCTTAGCACTTGATCGTTTAGTTTGTTGCTATTGCTTTCTTCATGACTTATACATGTTCCTATGACTATGAGATTATGCAACTCCCGTTTACCGGAGGAACACTTTGTGTGCCACCAAACGTCACAACGTAACTGGGTGATTATAAAGGTGCTCTATAGGTGTCTCCAAAGGTACTTGTTGGGTTGGCGTATTTCGAGATTAGGATTTGTCACTCCGATTGTCGGAGAGGTATCTCTGGGCCCACTCGGTAATGCACATCACTATAAGCCTTGCAAGCATTGCAACTAATGAGTTAGTTGTGGGATGATGTACTACGGAACGAGTAAAGAGACTTTCCGGTAACGAGATTGAACTAGGTATTGAGATACCGACGATCGAATCTCGGGCAAGTAACATACCGATGACAAAGGGAACAACGTATGTTGTTATGCGGTCTGACCGATAAAGATCTTCGTAGAATATGTAGGAGCCAATATGATCCAGGTCCCGCTATTGGTTATTGACCAGAGAGGTGTCTCGGTCATGTCTACATAGTTCTCGAACCCGTAGGGTCCACACGCTTAACGTTCGTTGACGATATAGTACTATATGAGTTATGTATGTCGATGACCGAATGTTGTTCGGAGTCCGGGATGAGATCATGGACATGACGAGGAACTCCGGAATGGTCCGGAGATAAAGTTTGATATATGGGATAGTAGTGTTTGATCTCCGGAAGGGTTTCGAAATTCACCCGAAGGGGTTCCACATGTTTCCCGAAATGTTTGGGCACGAGAACACTTTATCTGGGCCAAAGGGGAAAGCCCACGAGGCTTTTGGGAAGTGCAAAAGGAAGTTTTGCGGAGACCAGAGGATAGATGCCAGGAACCCTGGCGTCTAGGGGGTAGACGCCGGGAACCCTGACGTCTAGCCCTGGAGTCCGAGAAGGACTCTTGCCTTTCGGGTGAAACCGACTTTGAGGAGGCTTTTACTCCAAGTTTCGACCCCAGGGATCAACATATAAATAGAGGGGTAGGGATAGCACCAAAGACACATCAAGAAACACCAAGCCGTGTGCCGGCAACCCCGTCCCCTCTAGTTTATCCTCTGTCATAGTTTTCGTAGTGCTTAGGAGAAGCCCTGCGGAGATTGTTCTTCACCAACACCGTCACCATGCTGTCGTGCTGCCGGAACTCATCTACTACTTCGCCCCTCTTGCTGGATTGAGAAGGCGAGCACGTCACCGAGCCGAACATGTGTAGAACTCGGAGGTGCCGTGCTTTCGGTACTTGGATCGGTCGGACATGAAGACATACGACTACATCAACCGCGTTGATATAACGCTTCCGCGAATGGTCTACGAGGGTACGTAGACAACACTCTCCCCTCTCGTTGCTATGCATCACCATGATCTTGCGTGTGCGTAGGAATTTTTTTGAAATTACTACGTTCCCCAACAGTGGCATCCGAGCCTAGGTTTTCTGCGTTGATGTTGTGCATGAGTAGAACACAAGTGAGTTGTGGGCGATATAAGTCATACTGCTTACTAGCATGTCATACTTTGGTTCGGCGGTATTGTTGGATGAAGCGGCCCGGACTGACATTACGCGTACGCTTACGCAAGACTGGTTCTTCCGACGTGCTTTGCACACATGTGGCTGGCGGGTGTCAGTTTCTCCAACTTTAGTTAAACCAAGTGTGGCTACGCCCAGTCCTTGCGAAGGTTAAAACAACACCAACTTGACAAACTATCGTTGTCGTTTTGATGCGTAGGTAAGGACAGTTCTTGCTTAAGCCCGTAGCAGCCACGTAAAACATGCAACAACAAAGTAGAGGACGTCTAACTTGTTTCTGCAGGGCATGTTGTGATGTGATATGGTCAAGACATGATGCTAAATTTTATTGTATGAGATGATCATGTTTTGTAACCGAGTTATCGGCAACTGGCAGGAGCCATATGGTTGTCGCTTTATTGTATGCAATGCAATTGCGCTGTAATGCTTTACTTTATCACTAAGCGGTAGCGATAGTCGTGGAAGCATAAGATTGGCGAGATAACAACGATGCTACAATGGAGATCAATGTGTCGCACCGGTGATGATGGTGATCATGACGGTGCTTCGGAGATGGAGATCACAAGCACAAGATGATGATGGCCATATCATATCACTTATATTCATTGCATGTGATGTTTATCTTTTATGCATCTTATCTTGCTTTGATTGACGGTAGAATTATTAGATGATCTCTCACTAAATTTCAAGATAAAAGTGTTCTCCCTGAGTATGCACCATTGCCAAAGTTCGTCGTGCCCAGACACCACGTGATGATCGGGTGTGATAAGCTCTACGTCCATCTACAACGGGTGCAAGCCAGTTTTTGCACACGCAGAATACTCAGGTTAAACTTGACGAGCCTAGCATATGCAGATATGGCCTCGGAACACTGAGACCGAAAGGTCAAGCGTGAATCATATAGTACATATGATCAACATATTGATGTTCACCATTGAAAGCTACTCCATTTCACGTGATGGTCGGTTATGGTTTAGTTGATTTGGATCACGTGATCACTTAGAAGATTAGAGGGATGTCTTTCTAAGTGGGAGTTCTTAAGTAATATGATTAATTGAACTTAAATTTATCATGAACTTAGTACCTGATAGTATTTTGCTTCTCTATGTTGATTGTAGATAGATGGCCCGTGCTGTTGTTCCGTTGAATTTTAATGCGTTCCTTGAGAAAGCAAAGTTGAAAGATGATGGTAGAAATTACACGGACTGGGTCTATAACTTGAGGATTATCCTCATTGCTGCACAGAAGAATTACGTCCTGGAAGCACCGCTAAGTGCCAAGCCTGGTGCAGGAGCAACACCAGATGTTATGAACGTCTGGCAGAGCAAAGCTGATGACTACTCGATAGTTTAGTGTGCCATGCTTTACGGCTTAGAACCGGGTCTTCAACGACGTTTTGAATGTCATGGAGCATATGAGCTGTTTCAGGAGTTGAAGTTAATATTTCAAGCAAATGCCTGGATTGAGAGATATGTTGTCTCCAATAAGTTCTATAGCTGCAAGATGGAGGAGAATAGTTCTGTCAATGAACATATACTCAAAATGTCTGGGTATCATAATCACTTGACTCAACTTGGAGTTAATCTTCCTGTTGATAGTGTCATTGACAGAGTTCTTCAATCACTGCCACCAAGCTACAAGAGCTTCATGATGAACTATAACATGCAACGGATGGATAAGACGATTCCCGAGCTCTTCGCAATGCTAAAGGCTGCGGAGGTAGAAATCAAGAAGGAGCATCAAGTGTTGATGGTCAATAAGACCGCCAGTTTCAAGAAAAAGGGCAAAGGGAAGAAGAAGGGGAACTTCAAGAAGAACAGCAAACAAGTTGCTGCTCAAGAGAAGAAACCCAAATGTGGACCTAAGCCTGAAACTGAGTGCTTCTATTGCAAGCAGACTGGACACTGGAAGCGGAACTGCCCCAAGTATTTGGCGGATAAGAAGGATGGCAAGGTGAACAAAGGTATATGTGATATACATGTTATTGATGTGTACCTTACTAGAGCTCGCAGTAGCACTTGGGTATTTGATACTGGTTCTGTTGCTAATATTTGCAACTCGAAACAGGGACTACGGATTAAGCGAACACTCGCAAAGGACGAGGTGACGATGCGCGTGGCAAAAGGTTCCAAAGTCGATGTGATCGCGGTCGGCATGCTACCTCTGCATCTACCTTCGGGATTAGTTTTAGAACTAAATAATTGTTATTTGGTGCCAGCATTGAGCATGAACATTATATCTGGATCTTGTTTGATGCGAGACGGTTATTCATTTAAATCAGAGAATAATGGTTGTTCTATTTATATGAGTAATATCTTTTATGGTCATGCACCCTTGAAGAGTGGTCTATTTTTGATGAATCTCGATAGTAGTGATACACATATTCATAATGTTGAAGCCAAAAGATGCAGAGTTGATAATGATAGTGCAACTTATTTGTGGCACTGCCGTTTAGGTCATATATATCGGTGTAAAGCGCATGAAGAAACTCCATACTGATGGACTTTTGGAATCACTTGATTATGAATCACTTGGTACTTGCGAACTGTGCTTCATGGGCAAGATGACCAAAACGCCGTTCTCCGGTACTATGGAGAGAGCAACGGATTTGTTGGAAATCATACATACAGATGTATGTGGTCCGATGAATGTTGAGGCTCGTGGCGGATATCGTTATTTTCTCACCTTCACAGATGATTTAAGCAGATATGGGTATTGAAGGAAATATGCCCTAGAGGCAATAATAAAGTTATTATTTATTTCCTTATATCATGATGAATGTTTATTATTCATGCTAGAATTGTATTAACCGGAAACATAATACATGTGTGAATACATAGACAAACAGAGTGTCACTAGTATGCCTCTACTAGACTAGCTCGTTAATCAAAGATGGTTATGTTTCCTAACCATGGACAAAGAGTTGTTATTTGATTAACGGGATCACATCATTAGGTGAATGATTTGATTGACATGACCCATTCCATTAGCTTAGCACCCAATCGTTTAGTATGTTGCTATTGCTTTCTTCATGACTTATACATGTTCCTATGACTATGAGATTATGCAACTCCCGTTTACCGGAGGAACACTTTGTGTGCTACCAAACGTCACAACGTAACTGGGTGATTATAAAGGTGCTCTACACGTGTCTCCAAAGGTACATGTTGGGTTGGCGTATTTCGAGATTAGGATTTGTCACTCCGATTATCGGAGAGGTATCTCTGGGCCCTCTCGGTAATACACATCACATAAGCCTTGCAAGCATTGCAACTAATGAGTTAGTTGTGAGATGATGTATTACGGAATGAGTAAAGACACTTGTCGGTAACGATATTGAACTAGGTATTAAGATACTAACGATCGAATCTCGGGCAAGTAACATACCGATGACAAAGGGAACAACGTATGTTGTTATGCGGTCTGACCGATAAAGACCTTCGTAGAATATGTAGGAGCCAATATGAGCATCCAGGTTCCGCTATTGGTTATTGACCGGAGACGTGTCTCGGTCATGTCTACATTGTTCTCAAACCCGTAGGGTCCGCACGCTTAAGGTTTCGATGACAGTTATATTATGAGTTTATGAGTTTTGATGTACCGAAGGAGTTCGGAGTCCCGGATGGGATCGGGGACATGACGAGGAGTCTCGAAATGGTCGAGACATAAAGATTGATATATTGGAAGCCTATATTTGGATATCGGAAGTGTTCCGGGTGAAATCGGGATTTTACCGGAGTACCGGGAGGTTACCGGAACCCCCCGGGAGGTATATGGGCCTTAGTGGGCCTTAGTGGAAGAGAGGAGAGGTGGCCAGGGCTGGGCCGCGCGCCCCTCCCCCCCTAGTCCGAATAGGACAAGGAGAGGGGGGCGGCGCCCCCCCCCCCTTCCTTCTCTCTCTCCTCTTTCCCCCCTCCCGAATCCTATTCCAACTAGGAAAGGGGGGAATCCTACTCCCGGAGGGAGTAGGACTCCTCCTGGCACGCCCTCTCCTGGCCGGCCGCACCCCCCTTTGATCCTTTATATACGCAGGCAGGGGGCACCCCTATAGACACAAGTTGATCCACGTGATCATATTCTTAGCCGTGTGTGGTGCCCCCTTCCACCATAGTCCTCGATAATGCTTAGGCGAAGCCCTGCGACGGTAGTACATCAAGATCGTCACCACGCCGTCGTGCTGACGGAACTCTTCCCCGACACTTTGCTGGATCGAAGTCCGGGGATCGTCATCGAGCTGAACGTGTGCTAGAACTCGGAGGTGCCATAGTTTCGGTGCTTGATCGGTCGGGCCGTGAAGACGTACGACTACATCAACCACGTTGTGCTAACGCTTCCGTTGTCGATCTACAAGGGTACGTAGATCACACTCTCCCCTCTCGTTGCTATGCATCACCATGATCTTGCGTGTGCGTAGGAATTTTTTTGAAATTACTACATTACCCAACAGTGGTATCAGAGCCTAGGTTTTATGTGTTGATGTTATTTGCACGAGTAGAACACAAGTGAGTTGTGGGCGATATAAGTCATACTGCTTACCAGCATGTCATACTTTGGTTCGGCGGTATTGTTGGACGAAGCGCCCCGACCGACATTACGCGTACGCTTACGCGAGACCGGTTCTCCCGACGTGCTTTGCGTAAAGGTGGCTAGCGGGTGATAGTTTCTCCAACTTTAGTTGAACCGAGTGTGGCTACGCGCGGTCCTTGCGAAGGTTAAAACAGCACCAACTTGACAAACTATCGTTGTGGTTTTGATGCGTCGGTAAGATTGGTTCTTGCTTAAGCCCGTAGCAACCACATAAAACTTGCAACAACAAAGTAGAGGACGTCTAACTTGTTTTTGCAGGGCATGTTGTGATATGATATGGTCAAGACATGATGCTAAATTTTATTGTATGAGATGATCATGTTTTGTAACCGAGTTATCGGCAACTGACAGGAGCCATATGGTTGTCGCTTTATTGTATGCAATGCAATCGCGCTGTAATGCTTTACTTTATCACTAAGCGGTAGCGATAGTCGTGGAAGCATAAGATTGGCGAGACGACAACGATGCTACGATGGAGATCAAGGTGTCGCGCCGGTGACGATGGTGATCATGACGGTGCTTCGAAGATGGAGATCACAAGCACAAGATGATGATGGCCATATCATATCACTTATATTGATTGCATGTGATGTTTATCTTTTATGCATCTTATCTTGCTTTGATTGATGGTAGCATTATAAGATGATCTCTCACTAATTATCAAGAAGTGTTCTCCCTGAGTATGCACCGTTGCGAAAGTTGTTCGTGCTGAGACACCACGTGATGATCGGGTGTGATAGGCTCTACGTTCAAATACAATGGGTGCAAAACAGTTGCGCACGCGGAATACTCAGGTTATAATTGACGAGCCAAGCATATACAGATATGGCCTCGGAACACAGAGACCGAAAGGTCGAGCGTGAATTATATAGTAGATATGATCAACATAGTGATGTTCACCAATGAAGCTACTCCATCTCACGTGATGATCGGACATGGTTTAGTTGATTTGGATCACGTAATCACTTAGAGGATTAGAGGGATGTCTATCTAAGTGGGAGTTCCTTAAGTAATATGATTAATTGAACCTAAATTTGTCATGAACTTAGTACCGGATAGTATCTTGCTTATTCATGTTTGATTGTAGATAGATGGCCCGTGCTGTTGTTCCGTTGAATTTTAATGCGTTCCTTGAGAAAGCAAAGTTGAAAGATGATGGTAGCAATTACATGGACTAGGTCCGTAACTTGAGGATTATCCTCATTGCTGCACAGAAGAATTACGTCCTGGAAGCACCGCTGGGTGCCAGGCCTGCTGCTGGAGCAACACCAGATGTTATGAACGTCTGGCAGAGCAAAGCTGATGACTACTCGATAGTTCAGTTTGCCACGCTTTACGGCTTAGAATCGGGACTTCAACAACGTTTTGAAGGTCATGGAGCATATGAGATGTTCCAGGAGTTGAACTTAATATTTCAAGCAAATGCCCGGATTGAGAGATATGAAGTCTCCAATAAGTTCTATAGCTGCAAGATGGAGGAGAATAGTTCTATCAATGAGCATATACTCAAAATGTCTGGGTATAATAATCACTTGATTCAATTGGGACTTAATCTTCCAGATGATTGCGTCATTGACAGAATTCTCCAATCACTGCCACCAAGCTACAAGAGCTTCGTGATGAACTATAATATGCAAGGGATGAATAAGACTATTCCCGAGCTCCTCGCAATGCTGAAAGCTGCGGAGGTAGAAATCAAGAAGGAGCATCAAGTGTTGATGGTCAACAAGACCACTAGTTTCAAGAAAAAGGGCAAAGGGAAGAAGAAGGGGAACTTCAAAAAGAATAGCAAGCAAGTTGCTGCTCAAGAGAAGAAACCCAAACCTGGACCTAAGCCTGAAACTAAGTGCTTCTACTGCAAGCAGACAGGTCACTGGAAGCGGAACTGCCTCAAGTATTTGGCGGACAAGAAGGATGGCAAGGTGAACAAAGGTATATGTGATATACATGTTATTGATGTGTACCTTACTAATGCTCGCAGTAGCACCTGGGTATTTGATACTGGTTCTGTTGCTAATATTTGCAACTCGAAGCAGGGACTATGGATTAAGCGAAGATTGGCTAAGGACGAGGTGACGATGCGCGTGGGAAATGGTTCCAAAGTCGATGTGATCGCAGTCGGCACGCTACCTCTACATCTACCTTCGGGATTAATATTAGACCTAAATAATTGTTATTTGGTGCCAGCGTTAAGCATGAACATTATATCTGGATCTTGTTTGATGCGAGACGGTTATTCATTTAAATCAGAGAATAATGGTTGTTCTATTTACATGAGTAATATCTTTTATGGTCATGCACCCTTAAAGAGTGGTCTATTCTTATTAATTCTCGATGGTAGTGACACACATATTCATAGTGTTGAAACCAAAAGATGCAGAGTTGATAATGATAGTGCAACTTATTTATGGCACTGCCGTTTAGGTCATATCAGTATAAAGCTCATGAAGAAACTCCATACTGATGGGCTTTTGGAACCACTTGATTATGAATCACTTGGTACTTGCGAACCGTGCCTTATGGGTAAGATGACAAAAACACCGTTCTCCGGAACTATGGAGAGAGCAACAGATTTGTTAGAAATCATACATACAGATGTATGTGGTCCGATGAATGTTGAGGATCGTGGCGGATATCGTTATTTTCTCACCTTCACAGATGACTTAAGCAGATATGGGTATATCTACTTAATGAAACACAAGTCTGAAACGTTTGAAAAGTTCAAAGAATTTCAGAGTGAAGTTGAAAATCATCGTAACAAGAAAATAAAATTCCTCCGATCTGATCGTGGAGGAGAATATTTGAGTTACGAGTTTGGTGTACATTTGAAACAATGTGGAATAGTTTCACAACTCACGCCACCCGGAACACCACAGCGTAATGGTGTGTCCGAACATCGTAATCGTACTTTACTAGATATGGTACGATCTATGATGTCTCTTACTGATTACCGCTATTGTTTTGGGGATACGCTCTAGAGACGGCCGCATTCACGTTAAATAGGGCACCAACAAAATCCGTTGAGACGACGCCTTATGAACTGTGGTTTGGCAAGAAACCAAAGTTGTCGTTTCTAAAAGTTTGGGGCTGCGATGCTTATGTGAAAAAGCTTCAACCTGATAAGCTCGAACCCAAATTGGAAAAATGTGTCTTCATAGGATATCCAAAGGAAACTATTGGATACACCTTCTATCACAGATCCGAAGGCAAGACTTTTGTTGCTAAATTCGGAAACTTTCTGGAGAAGGAGTTTCTCTCGAAAGAAGTGAGTGGGAGGAAAGTAGAACTTGACGAGGTAACTGTACCTACTCCCTTATTGGAAAGTAGTACATCACAGAAATCTGTTTCTGTGACACCTACACCAATTAGTGAGGAAGCTAATGATAATGATCATGAAACTTCAGAACAAGATACTACTGAACCTCGTAGATCAACCAGAGTGAGATCCGCGGCAGAGTGGTACGGTAATCCTGTTCTGGAAGTCATGCTACTAGATCATGATGAACCTACGAACTATGAAGAAGCGATGGTGAGCCCAGATTCCGCAAAATCGCTTGAAGCCATGAAATCTGAGATGGGATCCATGTATGAGAACAAAGTATGGACTTTGGTTGACTTGCCCAATGATTGGCAAGCAATTGAGAATAAATGGATCTTCAAGAAGAAGACGGATGCTGACGGTAATATTACTGTCTACAAAGCTCGACTTGTCGCAAAAGGTTTTCGGCAAGTTCAAGGGATTGACTGCGATGAGACCTTCTCACCCGTAGCGATGCTTAAGTCTGTCCGAATCATGTTAGCAATTGCCGCATTTTATGATTATGAAATTTGGCAGATGGATGTCAAACAGCATTCCTGAATGGATTTCTGGAAGAAGAGTTGTATATGATGCAACCAGAAGGTTTTATCGATCCAAAGGGAGCTAACAAAGTGTGCAAGCTCCAGCGATCCATTTATGGACTGGTGCAAGCCTCTCGGGGTTGGAATAAACGCTTTGATAGTGTGATCAAAGCATTTGGTTTTATACAGACTTTTGGAGAAGCCTGTATTTACAAGAAAGTGAGTGGGAGCTCTGTAGCATTTCTGATATTATATGTGGATGACATATTACTAATTGGAAATGATATAGAATTTCTGGATAGCATAAAGGGATACTTGAATAAGAGTTTTTCAATGAAAGACCTCGGTGAAGCTGCTTACATATTAGGCATTAAGATCTATAGAGATAGATCAAGACGCTTAATTGGACTTTCACAAAGCACATACCTTGACAAAGTATTGAAGAAGTTCAAAATGGATCAAGCAAAGAAAGGGTTCTTGCGTGTGTTACAAGGTGTGAAGTTGAGTCAGACTCAATGCCCGACCACTGCAGAGGATAGAGAGAAAATGAAAGATGTACCCTATGCTTCAGCCATAGGCTCTATCATGTATGCAATGTTGTGTACCAGACCTGATGTGTGCCTTGCTATAAGTCTAGCAGGGAGGTACCAAAGTAATCCAGGAGTGGATCACTGGACAGTGGTCAAGAACATCCTGAAATATCTGAAAAGGACTAAGGATATGTTTCTCGTTTATGGAGGTGACAAAGAGCTAATCGTAAATGGTTACGTCGATGCGAGCTTTGACACTGATCCGGACGATTCTAAATCGCAAACTGGATACGTATTTACATTAAACGGTGGAGCTGTCAGTTGGTGCAGTTCTAAACAAAGCGTCGTGGCGGGATCTACGTGTGAAGAAGAATACATAGCTGCTTCGGAAGCAGAAAATGAAGGAGTCTGGATGAAGGAGTTCATATCCGACCTAGGTGTCATACCTAGTGCATCGGGTCCAATGAAAATCTTTTGTGACAATACTGGTGCAATTGCCTTGGCAAAGGAATCCAGATTTCACAAGAGAACCAAGCACACCAAGAGACGCTTCAATTCCATCCGGGATCTAGTTCAGGTGGGAGACATAGAGATTTGCAAGATACATACGGATCTGAATGTAGCAGACCCGTTGACTAAGCCTCTTCCACGAGCAAAACATGATCAGCACCAAGGCTCCATGGGTGTTAGAATCATTACTGTATAATCTAGATTATTGACTCTAGTGCAAGTGAGAGACTGAAGGAAATATGCCCTAGAGGCAATAATAAAGTTATTATTTATTTCCTTATATCATGATGAATGTTTATTTTTCATGCTAGAATTGTATTAACCGGAAACATAATACATGTGTGAATACATAGACAAACAGAGTGTCACTAGTATGCCTCTACTTGACTAGCTCGTTAATCAAAGATGGTTATGTTTCCTAACCATGGACAAAGAGTTGTTATTTGATTAACGAGATCACATCATTAGGTGAATGATCTGATTGACATGACCCATTCCATTAGCTTAGCACCCGATCGTTTAGTATGTTGCTATTGCTTTCTTCATGACTTATATACATGTTCCTATGACTATGAGATTATGCAACTCCCGTTTACCGGAGGAACACTTTGTGTGCCACGAAACGTCACAACGTAACTGGGTGATTATAAAGGTGCTCTATAGGTGTCTCCAAAGGTACATGTTGGGTTGGCGTATTTCGAGACATTTTGCTGTAATGCACTCGGGGACGAAAGGAGGAGCTACCATCACCAACGGTCGAATGTATACACCACGCGAGCTGAGAGTTTTCAAGAAAAAGACTCGGCAGACTGATAGTCAACCCGTGATGAATAATAATGATCTAATTTAGTTTTTGTAGTACATATATTTAATTGTTCAAGTTTAATCTTTGAATTATGAACATAGGAAATGTCGTACTCGGACGATGAAAGTCTCCCAGGGGAGTGTGACTGGTGCAACGACGACCGAGGTCAGTGCGACAGGATTCACCTGGACGAAGATCGGCGCTTCAGCATTAAGCTCCAGGGGACCTTCGATGTTCAAACGGTACGCAACGATGACAAGTGTTTTTTCGTAATTAAGCACGACTTCAACTATTTTAATGTGTAATTTTCATCTTTAACAATTTGACTAGCTTATCCCATGCCATGCAAGACGCTATGTCTTGGAGACGATGGGTTTTGAAGACCATGAAAGTTTCAAAACAAAGAAAATTCACCTAAGGACCCATCATGGTATGGAGTTTGAAGTAAATTTGTACAATTCTCAGAGCGTAACCCATTTTGGTTGCCCAAATTGGGAAGCACTTTGCAAGATGTATGGATTTTATGAGGATATGCCTGTCACCATGGATCTTGATGATCCTGACATCGAGCAAGACAATATGGACATTTGGGTCCTTGTTGATATGCTTCCAATTCTACCGCTATGTGAGTTTCTCAAACATAGTTATTAACTAATTTATATTGTTTATTTCAAAATAGTTGACAGCTTATTTCCATTGATAGCTTATTTTCATTCTTCAAATAATGCGCGGAAGATGGTAGACATAACTTACTACACCGATGGCTCTGAGTTAACTTATTAGGAGAAAAATCATCTAGTAGCATTTTGTACTGATCTTGAGAATTGCAATCTCTATTATCAAACTCCTCCACATTATGGTCAATATGTGCCACTAGTGCACGTGTTGAACTATGGTAACATCCATGGAGATGCCATGGTAAGATTTTTTACTATTATGACATCCATGCATCTTTTGCATAAATTCTTCTTAAACTGAAATACATTGCTAACTACGAAGTTATTAGTATGTTTTTCAACAGATAATCCCCAATGATTGTGTGCCTCATCTGATGTATCAGAATGGTCGCCTTGATATTTTGAACATACGACCAGGTCATCCTACGAGTCACACCTGTCCATATCAGATTTCTAAAACCAGTGAAGACATGAAAATCAAAGAATGGAAAAAATGTATGGACAGTCGTAAGGAGGTACTTGGAAGCAACATTGTGCGAAAGGCAAGAATTGGAGACAGGATAATCTTCATTCTCCATAATGGAGAGTCAGGGGCTATCATGTTTTATGCTATTTTACCTAAGAGAATGTAGTAGGTCCTAGCTAATAATACACATGATCATGTGCTAAGACCAACTAAGTAGGATTGGTTAGATGACTAGGATGATGATGTGGTATTGAGTAGAAGTTGTATCACTACTAGAAAAAGGGCTATAGATGGGATTGACACTAATGGCGCACCAGACAAGCGGTGTGCCATTAGTATATACTAATGGCGCACCTCCTTCTGATACGCCATTAGAGCTGAAACTACTAATGGCGCACCTGACCCAGGGTGCGCCATTAGTATGAATTTTTTTTTGAACTAGTGCGCCTGTCCAAATATACTAATGGCGCATCCAGACACAGTGCGCCATTACTAGTTGTAACTAGTAATGGCGCACCTGTCGGAAAGTGCATCACTAATGTTGTTTTTTTATTATATTTTTTATTATATTATATGATCGATGATGATGAGTATGACTTGTTATTATGATACCAATGATGAGTTATTTATAATTATGATCGATGATGCATGATGCTAAGTTGTTATATGAGCATGATGAGTTATTATATATATATATATATATATATATATATATATATATATATATATATATATATATATATATATATATATATATATATAAGTAGGTAAAATGAACATGGATTAGATTCAAGTAGAGGCAACATGTGGTGCACATCGAAAGTACTACTAATCCAAACTATATCAAGTTTAGATTAGTAGTACTTTGGACATGCACCACATGTTGCCTCCACTTGAATCTACTCCACATTCATTTCACCCACTGTTATATATAATAACTAATCATGGTCATAAAATCATATGATGAAAGTACTGTATATAAAACCACAATGAAAATAAGCTGTATTTTTAAAAATACAGGAAAAGTTAGCAGCAGCGCTTTTCAGAAGAAGCGCTACTACTACTTAGTACTATCAATAGCACTTGTTATAGAAAAGTGCTACTGCTAACTAGGTATAGCAGTAGCGCTTCCTTTCCAGCGCTACTACTACTAGTTAGCTATAGCGCCTTTGTGGTAGCGCTTGCACAAGCGCTACTACTAGCTTAAAAACAAGCGCTACTACTAGGGTTTTCCCTAGTAGTGATCATGCTCACCTATGTCGAGAGTGCTCGAGCAGCCACCAAGAGCGCTCAGGCATATGCCGAGAATGCTAGAGTAGCTGTTGGGCGCGCTAGAGCAGCCGTTGAGAGTTCACAAGAAGACGCCGAGAGTGCACGAGCAGCCATCGTGTGAACTTTTACATCTGAACAACTAGTGCACCGCCTTCATGTGATTTATATGATCGATGCGTGTGAACTTAATTTCTAAGTTGTTATGATGGAGCAAAACTTTTGCTTTAGAACTACTAATGAACTATGCAACGTGGTCATTTGTATCGTCTATGATGCTATGAAGATTATAATGTGACTTTGCTCTATGTGATTAGATAACTATGAAATTGACTTCTTAGCTTGTTTATTTATTTACGTAGATGAAGTGGAACTGGTATGTGGTACACCGGGTGAAATCCTGGAATTTATGATTCATGAGAGATATGCAAGGAACAAGTGAACAGTTACAAGCAGTGGCGGAGCTTCATGGAGTGCAACCTGGGCCACCGCCCCCCAGCCCATGAAGAAATCTGTCACTACCCCTAGGTATTTGGGCCATAAGTACAGGAAAATGTGGCCAAGCCTCATAGTTTAGCCTCCCCTAAGCCCATTGCCCCTCCAAAATTTTGGCCCAAGCTCCGCCACTGGTTACAAGAACAGCTGCTATAAAGGATATACGACTAAAAAATAAGTTGAGGATCATTATGACAACTACGTCTGCAAAGTAGCTGAGGATCATTGTGTAAACTACGTTCACAAAAACAAAATCAACTACAAAGTATGCAAGATCGTGTGGACAAGTGGATGAGTAATCTTTATCCAGCTCATTGTCATTATGGTATTATTGTTATCGTGAGGTCTTGTATGTATGTGTATGTACCGATGATGTGATGTGAGTTGTTGTACTTTAATACGTACATCTATTTGTACGAAGTTTCGATTACTGTTATGTTAAATGTGTTGTCTATGATCGCTTACATTAGTTGTATGTTGTAATGTGGTTATTTGTATGCTATAATGTGTATTGGTTGCTGGAAGGGAGTAGTTATGGCGGATGACATGGAGGTCCCACCACAACTAATAATATAAACCAATGGAAGGCAGAAAGGACTGCCTGCCACTGATGAGACTCTACCAGTGGCAGGCGCGTGCCCGCCACTGATGCCATTAGAGTAGTGGTGGAAGGTCAGTGGCGGGCGCCCCTGGGAGCCTGGCTCGCCACTACTGGCCTTTTTGCGCCTGCCACTGCTAGGGATTCCTGGAGTAGTGTCCAAAGCAACACAATAATGCATATCCGACGAAATGATCAACGCATATTAACAACTTACTTGCTCGGAGATTTGTGCACCACATGGCCACCCTCCGATAAGTTGCCACAAGTGGCAGCAATACTTTGACACTGCCTCTTGGATGATGTACACCATCAATAGTTGAGAGACTTCATCCCATAGTTGTGGATGAGTTTTTGATGTAGGCTTAGAATGCGTGTGTTCATGGAAACAAGTGTGAATGTTGTCCAAATTTTTCAGCCCTTTTGCTCCAAACCATGGATCGGATCAATGCTAGACGCCAACCACGCATTGCACAATAACTCATCCTCCCTCATGTTGAAGATTTTCCCCTCTACCCTTCTTTTTTGGATTGACCTTAAATTCATCTGGATCAAGGTCATCGTCCCCGTCTTCCTCTTGCTCCTATTCCCGCTAGCCGGTGGCCCAATCCGGCTGGTGGGTGCTCGATTAGGTGTACGTGCTGGGCTGGGAGTATGTCCCGTAAGAGTTGTTGAATTTCCCCGGAGAGGAAGGGTGTTGTAGCACAACAACATAAATTATTTCCCTCGGTTAGAAACCTAGGTTTAATTGAACCAGTAGAAGTCTACAAGCTAACAAGATAAGCAACACTTGCACATGAACAAAATAAATGCTTGAGCCAAATTTGACACGGGGATTGTCAATCACCTCGTCTTGCTAGTTGCAATGTTAAAAACAAATAGTGGATGGTAATAATAAAGTGGGGCAGTAAAATAATGGAGAGCGAATACAAGAGCAATCGTTTAAACACAAGGATTCAATGAGAATGGACCCAATGGGCATAAGTTCACTAGTGGCATCTCTCTTGAAAGCAGGTAATGGCAATGTAAACAAATTACTATTGGGAAAATGATAGAAAGGTAACATTTATAATTATGATCGTTCATGCCATAATCATGTATAGGCATTGCTGTCAAGAGAGACCACGACCAAAGCTTCATTGAAGAAATGAACTCTCGAGAACTGATGAAGCTCGGCGTGGTTTAGTTAGCGGATGGTGCAGATGGTCCGAGGAACTGGGGATAAGTGCTGAGACGCTGCTCCTAGAGTTGATGCCTACAAAATTGAGTTATAATAGCATGATGGAATTGTTGGCTGCTAAGAGTGGAAGATGATCCATAGACATGCATCATTTAGTAGCGAAAGTATGTAATTCAAGTCCAGAATCTTTTTTAGAAGAAGGCCAGATTCTGATAGAGCAAAAATAAATTTGGTAACATTAATTAGATCCTACTGCCATTAAGTCTCTATTTCTTCTCAGTTCTGAGGTTGAATTTATAGATATACCTTTTTATGTAAAGCTTGTATTGTTGGATCCTATAAACACTAGTTGTTCGAGTTAATGGCATTAGAGAAGTTACCTATGGATTGGAAGCAAATTCGTTGTTGCATTGTGCCTGCTCCCATCCCGTGGAAGAACCACGATTCCAAATGTACCCGGCTATGAATGTCTAAAAATTTCATACAATCAGAATCTATGAATTCTGTGTTAGAAAAGCAGAGTTCATCAATAAAGTCAATAATGTAGAGATATGCATATACTCTTTGCTCACTTTGAGTCCCCATAAACTTGGTGAGCTAGTGATAACCAAGTCATGAATTTGTTGGCTCTGTTGTCCGCAATGTACATGTGTTTAACTCTTTAATTATACTTCAGTACCTTGAATGCTGATACAACTAATGCTTCATATTTTTCTGCCACAAGAAGTATCACATACACGTCCATGCACATAAAACATGTTATATACTTTATGCTACAGAATGAAAGTAATGTTGCTATATTGTCCTTCCTTATTTCATTTGTAGGTTAAATAAGTCACCACAACCAAATTGTGGATATAATTTAGCTTATACGATATAAACTGGTTTGCTTCTATTTCTTCTAGCCATGCCTCCATATGATTCAATCTAACTCTAGTTGTCTATGTCCTTAGACCATATATTCCAACTAGTCTATATTATGGAAACATGTCACAAAGCATATCTCCCACTTTCTCTCATCCCAGATTGTTCTTTCCAACTGAATGACCATATCTATTTTTTTTATATTGACCTATGTACTCCCTATTCTTGTAAACCATTCCCTCTTAGTCTGCATCATTTTTATTGAATGCCTACTAGATTTTCATTGATGTGTGCTATTATATGCTGAGACGGCCTTTGGTCACATCATATTGCATGCCATTGGGTGCAAATTGAACTACTGATTTTGCTATCCTTTACGCATTTCACTTAAAGGTTGAGTGTGCTAATTATGAATTAAGATGAAATATGTAAGTATGAATATGAATTTTTCATTTATTTTTAAAAATCTAATACAAAATTTCCACTCAACTAAAATAAAAAAAATGGTTTTTTATACAACATCTTTCTTGAGTGAATTCACCGAATGCTAACTAGGAAGTCAACAACAAAGAAAAAGTCATTATATTAAAATATCATATTTTTTGTATGGTTGAATTCACCAAATTTTCATATATGCGCAAATAATTAGCTGAAGAAAAATTTATCAAAAATGATTAGTATGATAAGCGTAATCAAGGAGTACTAGAAGAACGCATGTTTTATTTGAGGAGAGCATTACAAGAACTTATTACAATAAAGTAGCAAAACCCGCCATAACAAGTAATGCATCAAAATATTAATAAATAAGATCATTAATCTTACTTATATGTGTTAAGACTTCCATTGTCAATTATACAATATTAATTAGAATGGAACCATATTGGACGTATATATGTTTATTAATCCTACACCTAATGCTAATATTGATTTTTGGGTTATTTTCATGTATTTTGTGCTAATATCAATAGCTATAGTAGATAAGTACGAAGAAATTATTCAATTCTAGTACATGTCATGTGATAGCTGTCACGACTTGGTTACCAAGAAAACTGACAAGTCTTATTGCAAGAGTTTTAATATGTATCGAAAAATTCGGTACGCATATTTTATTACAATAATAATATGAACAAAAAATATGCTATATTCTATTTATTATTGAATATATTAGTTTCATCATTGATTATAATAAACTTTTATACTAGTTTATACACATTTTTATTAAGACACAATTTCTTTAATATCATTTGATAACATCTTTTTCATGGTTAATAATATCTCACATTACTAAATATTTTTAATTATGATTTTATGTTTTTGTAATATCTATCATTACAAAATATGAGCTCATTGTGCTAAATTTGAACTGTTTTGTTGCCAAATTAAATTATTATTATTTTGTCTTTCATACATTGTGCCTTAAAGTGAGACTTGTACTCTATGTCATAATTGTGTGGAAAATAAAAGACAACAAAATCACGCTCGAATTAATTTGTGATACTTACATAAAATACTATATGTATTTACATCATTGTATTTAAATATCTTGGTAGATATGTCTAACCTTGGTGCCTTCAGAAATATCCGAATAATAGTTTCAAATTTGTGATGAAGGTATACATAAATTCTAGAGTATATTTTTTTACGGGGATCTTGTCGTTGAATCATTAGCATGTTACTTTATCCTTTCTAGGTAAAATTTGTCTCACAAGTTACAACTTACAATGTTATCCTTTCTACCTAAGCATGTATTCAGATAGTTCTTAATACTGTAAATACATTTTGCAAATAACCAACAAAACTTTACTCTCTTCCGCAGTCCCATCCAACGTAGTCTTGTCGATACATATAGTACATCTTTTCTAGGATGGGAGCCATGGGGCCGGATTTTGCCCATTAGAATCAGTTTTGGGCCTATTTGATCAAGTAAATGAGTTTATGGCCAAAATTGGTCATTTTCTGAGTTGTTAGCCTAAAGCGTACAATCAGTTTGAGTTCATGGACTAATGACGCATTTCACTCTCCAAACCTCGTCCTTACCAAAATTAAATATAGTGCACCAGGGATTTGTAATATAGTGTTGGGTGCAATTTTGAATGGGATTTTTTGAATTTGATTAGCAGCATCTTTACAGAGGCAAAACTGTTAAGAGTAGCATAAACAGTTGAGTGTGAAATGTGTTGCTGGTTCAATCTTGAGTGAAAAAAAGAAGTGTTTCTTGAGATATGAGTTGCTCTGTTTTTCCTCTGTTCTCACCTTTGTGTCCATTGCATCGGGTTGCTGCACTGGGTATTGAATCCACCAAAACGAGTGTCGGTGAGAGAGCAGAGTAGTGCAACAGAAAAATATCGCTAAACCCGACCAAAAAGCCGTAGCATGGTGGTGCTACTAGTAGTTCACCGTGGGAAATCAGTTCTGTTGACATGATAAGTATCATGCTGAAGATAATTTCCCCTCTCAAATTTCTGTTATATTTGTTCTAAATCTATGGACAGGCACTACTCTCTTTTTGACAACTGGCTATGGGTGATCGGCGGCATAAGTGCGTTGACAATTGGTGGCTACTTTCCTGTAGGAAATGGTCCAGCAGGGGCAATTTGTTATCATGATCAGTGTCCCTCTCAAATTTCACGCGTATATTTTTTCTGTTCAAATAATAATATAATTACTGAAGTCATTCCCCTGAAATTCCTATCCTATATTGCTTTTTAAATCTATTTTTTAGCTCATCAGGACGGCAAAAAAATAATCTCGGCTCCATATATTTCAATCAAACTATAGTAACACAGACCTGACACCCATGTAAAGCATGTCCAGCAAGAAACAGTTTAAAAACCAGCGATTTCAATTAAAACTAAAGGATGGACAAACAAAATGTTCTTTAATACACAGACAGATCTATCATTCTAACAAGCGCTCCCAGCAAGTGCATCTGCACCATGATCGTTTTGTCAGGGAAAGTGTTGCACTAAAACTATTTTAGATCAAGTTCATCTCTTTTAAGGATAAACTTGTAGATATCTTCACAAAGCCATTGCCATTACATGCTTTTGAGGTTTGCCGGCGCAATCTCAACCTGAGGGACACGGTTGAGATTGATGGAGGGTGTCAGACTTTGTATTTGTACCCTGTCAACCTATATATATGCAAGACACGAACCCTGTGGGGTCGTGCGATCAACACCAAAACAAGCACACACTTACTATGAATAATCCTCGAACACCGATACCACCACCGGCGTCATTGACCTGCCGCCCGCTTGGAGGTCACAGAACAACAGGTAGTGACCACGTTGACGGCCGCGGTAATGCTTTAATGACCACGTCAACGGCCGCAACAATGCTCCGAACACCACGACGATGAGGCTTGCCATGGCATCTTCGATGAGTGCGACCATGCTGTGATGTGTGCTTTAGTGATCGTGGCAATGCTTCGACGACAAGGCTTGCAGTGTTGTTGTCGACGATCGAGGCCAGGTTCTGAGGCATGCTTCAATGATCATGGCAATGCTTTGACGACCACAACGACGTCGACAGTCGTGGAATGCTTCAACGACCATGACAATGAGGCGTGTCGTGACGGTGTCGACGACCGTAGTCATGCTGTGAGCGTGCTTTAGTGATCGTGGGAATGTTCCGACGAACACGATGACGAGGCTTGCCATGACGTCGTCGACGAGAGTGGCCATGCACCGAGGCGTGCTTCAGTGATTGTGGCAATGCTTGGACGACCCCGACAACGTCGACGGCCACACAATGTTACAACAACCCCGGCAACGAGGCGTGCCATGATGGCGTCGACAACCAATGCCATGCAACGAGACATGCTTCAGCGATGCTTCGATGACCACGAGAAGGTTGATGGGTGCTCTGGCCGGGCACGCCATTGAGGGTGCTTCTGCAATGACAATGATGTTGATGCGACAACGACAACGCTTCTGCAACAGCAGGGCGCTGATGTGATAACGAGAGTATTTGCGATGGCAAGCACGATGCTCCTACAACGGCGGTCCTGCGATGACCATACCATATCTCGAGCGCTGCTATACACACGATTCGTACGTGGCAGCGCGAGCGCCAAGAGTGCATGCAGGAGCGCACTTGGGGAGGCAGTATCGTTGGGAGGTCGTTCGGGAACAATCGTCTGTGAAGCAATTGCAATTTCGTACCATATCTGCAACGGCGGCCCACCACAAGTGTGATGGATGCGTTGTGAGCCAACAAGCTGGTATCTGGGTAGTGGGCGAGTACAAACGTGCGTCTGGGGCGAGGCGGCCGGCTTAATTTTCACTGACATCAGCCGTCATCTCTATTCGTGAAAAAAAATCTAGCCCGTCTTCTAGCCTTTAACTTCCTTATTATTAATCTGACAAGGCAGGGGGTCGGTGGAGAGCCATATATGTATGATCAGGCCGGGCAGAAAAAGGTAACACGCACCGCATGGGACATGTGGTTAGCAAAATCGAAATTCATATAGAAAAAGGTAACACGCACTTTTTTTTTTGCATCAAATATTGGGAGCTTTATTAAGAGATTAACATCCTATTACAATCATCCAGCAAGCTGGGAGCTAAGAAGCTCGGGCATACATCTAGCCAACTATCTGTACCAGTACGTGTATTAGCTAGCAAGCTTTGCACACATGTACTTCTGTAGCAGTACGTGTACTAGCTAGCAAGCTTTTGCGTACATTAGCAGATCTCCTAACATGCTGAACTGAAAAAGAAGCAAAAACCAAAGACAACTCCCCAATTTCTTGTAGGATAGGCGCAGCAACGCACGTACCATGCAAGGATACGTACGTACGTTATTTTACGGTGCAATCCACAGAGACCGAGCGTGATACGTACGTACGTACGTTATTTTACGGTGCAATACAGTCAGGAATTTTTCAATACCCTCGACAGCCAATCGTCGGTCGGTAGCTATTTAAAGCGTGGCGACAGAGCCGAGCGGTCGATCGACCTATCCGACGAATCGCCATGGGTTTCTTTACATACACGGAAGCGCTCCCTATATCATGGGACGCATCAATGGCCGGCCTCAGGTGCGATGAGAGGCACGTCATGCATCAACTGGCCAACGCCGGCTGCTTGAACGACTTGTAGGGGGCGACGCCGACGCGTAGCCAAGCCAGTCGTCGACGACGACGACGTGGACTCCGCCTCCACGGCGGCAGGCGTCAAGGCTACGGCGGCGCTGCGTAAGTGCTTCGCCGGCAATTGTGCCGCGTTCGAGCACCAGTACCTCAACCGCATTGACGAGGGCCTCGACCAGGACGTGGAGCTGTCACCCAACGAGATCTGGAGAGAGAGAACGTACCATCTTCAGGTGGTGGACCGGTATGAGGAGAAGCTTAGGGGGTGTTTGTTTCCAGGGATTTTTTTGTGTAGGGACTAAAAAAAGTCCTTCTGAGAGACTTTTTTATCAAACAGGAGGGACTAGAGTGTTTGACAAAAACCTACCAGAATTGAGGCTTCTGTCCCACAGAATTACCACTTTTTTAAAAGTGCCTGATAAGTACCAAAAAATTGAAAGCGCGTGACTAAAAACTATTAAGTTGACGAATTGACCGTTTTAGAGTGTTTAAACCCGTTTCTGACAGCATTGGCCCACATGTCAGGTGGACGCCAGCGGTAACGGCTAAGGCACTCCCTCGCAGCCGTTAGACCCGGCCGTCGCGGTCGCACCTGGTAGGACCGGGCCGCATCAGACCAGGTATAAGCTGGCCGACCGGGCTTGTCCCCACCTGCTCCCTCACTCTCCCCCGGGCTCACTCCCCACTTTGCTCTGCTCTGCTTCTTCTCGCTCTCCGGCGACGCCACGACCGACCATGCCGTCCTGGCCCAATAGTAACGAGACCTCGGACGACGATGACGAGTTCATGAGCGAGTTCAGCAGCATGCAGATGGAGTATTTCGTAAGTCAGCTAACTGTATCCTCTCCTCTCCTTCCTGTGTTCTAGGGTTAGGGTTAGGGTTTGAAGATAATCGAGATTTCTTCCATTTAAGTTCATATATGTGAGCTGTAGTTGATACATATATGTTTTTGCTGCTGCAGCAAACTCCTGACACTGTGATAGATCCAAGCTTCTGTGGGCTTGTGACTGAATCTGACAGAAGGTGCATCCTACACAGGCATAGGACAGGCAAGTTTGTGGCATTTGAAGGCACTGACACTGGCAGGAGATTCATCGGATGTGCTACTGAGGTAATGGACCAACTTGGTGTGGATTTGATTAGCTTGTTTTTCTGCTATGTAGTGGAAACAGAGTAGCGTTTAGTTGTTGTTTTTCTGAATTTTCCTTAAGTGTGAAAACTTATGTATGTCTGAATATTGTACTTGTAGCAGAGAGCACTGGAAACATATTGATGTGTTGTATTTTGAGTATAGAGCTAGCTAGTGTACCTATGTATAGCACATGTGTTTATGATTTGTTATTCTGAATTTGCTTGTTATCTGTGGTGTTCACTGCAAATATAATTTGATTTTCAGGATGGTGTGAACTAGGTGTTCTGGAGTGGGTAGATGCCCCCTGGCCTGTAATTCTGCAAAGGTGCTTAACCAAGCTCTGGGATATGTATCATGAGCAGAACCTTGGTAGAGCCCAGGATAATGAGGCTCATGGGACAGATGTTGTAAAACTGCATAAAGAGCTTGATTCTCTGGCCAATCAGTATAGCCAGCTGGTGGATGATGTGTCCAAGTTGTTTGATTATCAGGATGGAATCAAATCTCATGACATGGATTGCACAAGACAGGCAATCAATGAATTGAAGGAGAAGAAGAGACAACTTGAGGAGCAGGCAAATATTGAGCTTCAAATGGAGAAGCTTAAGCTCAAAAAAGAACAGAGGTGCATCTTTCAGAGTCAAGCTGATATAATCCAAAACACTAGGAAGGCCATGAAGGAGATAGAGGTGGACAGAGACCACCTTAAAGAAGAGAAGAAGAAGCTGGAGAATGTCATTGCTGAGCTCCTGAAGGTTGGTCATGGGTGCAAGGAAAAGCTGGACAAGATCAAGGAAGTTGTGATGGGGGAGTGAAGTGTCAGCTCTGGATGGTAAGTATATATGAGGCCTATATATATAACTGGCCTTGCTATGTTATCTGATGCAAATATGCATCTTAGCTAGCTATAATACTATATATGAACTGCCTATGAACTGTCCTGGTTTCAAATCATTTTGGGGATTTGTTTTGTGGTGCCCATGTCACTGCATGTGATCTGTAATGCTTTAAGATATTAACTGCCTATGAACTCCAAGTTGTAATGCCAAGTATGGATAGTAAGTTAGCTTATGAACTATAGTCTATGATGATGTTAAATTTCTATATTTGTTTTCATAATCTGTTGCATCCAGTACTGACCTATATATAGCACATAGATAGCACATAGAATTATCTGATCTTGGATACACCAAAGATAGCACATATTCTCTGTAACATAGATAACACATAGTCTCTCTAACATAGATAGCACATACATGCAAATCAAGTTTCAGATAAACATAACTAACAATATTGAACTTGTGAACACTGACGAAACTGAATTAGCTAACACTAGTTTCAGAGATAGGTTCACTTAGGCAACTTGAATAACATTGGATCTACTGCTCATCTTTAGGATTTGCTAAGTGTACGGAGCGACGCATGCTCTTCATCGTCTTCGTCGATGAAGATGATGGGAGGGGGACGACAGCGAGCCTGCTCTGCAGGTGGCGCTACTATCTGCAAGTCGTCCTCGTCCTCTTCCTGCACTGCTACATCAGTTGCAGCTTGTGTCGGAGCAACATAGCGGTAGGCTTCCCATTGCTTACACTGGCCATCATCGGAGGACTCTGCCTCTCTCATTGCCCATAGTAGAGTGTCGATGGGCAGGATACCCTTACCTTTAGTTCCATAGCTCTGTTGCATGCACTTCTTCTCTTGAGGCGTCGCCTTCTTCTGGACTAGGTCAGCAGCATCTACTAGTCCATCCGCGATGTTGTATCTCGTAGCTATCTTCATGTAGTCCAGGAATAGATCTTGGTCACCGCGCGCCGAACCAAATAGCATGGCAACCCAGCCCTTGCCAGTGGGGAATGGGTTGAGCCATGGGTCTGGTGTGGAGGAGGAACCAGCCATGGGTGAAGAGAGGATGTGGTTGTGAGAGAAGGGGCGAGTGAGGTGAAGTTGTGGAGATCCAGTGAGGCTGATGTTAAGTAGTTGAAGAAAGAGGAGATGTAGCAAAGAGAGGTGGAGTGATGCAGTAAAGAAGTTGAATTCAGTGAGACTTGGTGGTAGTTGTGCTATAGTTATTGCGTGGTGAAACTTGTGTTGTTTAAAGTTGATAGAAACTTGTGCAGATTTAGAGGCAGTGCATAATAATTCAGATTCAGAGGTAGTTCAGAGCAGGTTTCATTCACATAGATCAACCATGCTAACTTAAAACATAGTACTTCGCAGGATCACATACAATTGATCTAAGTTGGTAAACTTAAAACAGGTAGATCATACACTGCAGCAGCATCATCTACATTGCAGCATCCTAGGTACGAACGCAGCAGACGAAGACGCCCTGAACGACGAACAGGACCTTGGAAGCTCTGTTTTTTGGTCTTGTTTTTCTTGCTAGATGAGCATGCTTCCTCCTCCTGCACTGGTGGCCGCTCCAGCTCCGGCAGCGCTTGCTCTGGCTGCATCTCCATCATCCTCATGAGGGGCAGCACTGGCACTATGCGTTCAGCTAGGTGATCCACCGAACGCAGATTCGGGTGGTCTTGGTACATATACCAGCGGGCTCGCTGAAAAGGATCCAGCGAATCCCTAGCTTCACCCATTGCCCAGATGAGGTTTTCAATCAAGGGGCGATGGAGGTCAGGCAGGCGCTCCCTCTCCTCGTCTGTGGCGGCTGCCCTGACGGCGAGCGCTTGGTTCTACAGCATGGTAGGGCTGCTGAACCAAGAACTCAGCTCACACGCATACTGCAGCTTCTTGGCATCGCCGGCACACAGCTCCCATAGGGCCCTATGCCAACCCTCTCCAAATGCCATCGCCGGCGTGAAGGTGGTTTTTTGGATGGGAAGTTGGATAGGTGTAACGCCCTCGATGCGGCTATATCTCCCACGTGTCGAAGCACGACTTAGAGGCATAACCGCATTGAAAGCAATGTCGCAAGTGAGGTAATCTTCACACAACCCATGTAATACATAAGGGAAAAGATACATAGTTGGCTTACAATCGCCACTTCACACAATTACATGAATAAAGCATTACATCATCCAGATACAATCAAGGTCCAACTACGGAACCAAAATAAAAGAAGACTACCCTAAAAGCTACACAGATCCCCGATCGACCCCAACTGGGCTCCACTACTGATCGACTAGAACGAAACAACATAAAGGACAAGATCTTCATCGAGCTCCTCCTTGATCTCGGTTGTGTCACCTGGAATGGCATCATCGGCACCTGCAAGCTAGTTTTGGAAGTATCTGTGAGTCACGGGGACTCAGCAATCTCACACCCTCGCGATCAAGACTATTTAAGCTTATGGGTAAGGTAAAAGGTATGAGGTGGAGCTGCAGCAAGCGACTAGCATATATGGTGGCTAACATACGCAAATGAGAGAGAGAAGAGAAAGCGAAGCACGGTCGAGAATCTATGATCAAGAAGTGATCCTAGAACAACCTACGTCAAGCATAACTCCAACACCGTGTTCACTTCCCGGACTCCGCCGGAAAGAGACCATCATGGTTACACACGCGGTTGATGCATTTTAATTAAGGTCAACTTCAGGTTTTCTACAACCGGACGTTAACAAATTCCCATCTGCCCATAACCACGGGCACGGCTTTCGAAAGTTCAAATCCCTGCAGGGGTGTCCCAACTTAGCCCATCACAAGCTCTCACGGTCAACGAAGGATATTCCTTCTAGCGGGAAGACCCGATCAGACTCGGAATCCCGGTTACAAGACATTTCGACAATGGTAAAACAAGACCAGCAAAGCCACCCGATGTGCCGACAAATCCCGATAGGAGCTGCACATATCTCGTTCTCAGGGCACACCGGATAGGTCAAGCTACGAGTAAAACCAACCCTCGAGTTGCCCCGAGGTGGCCCCGCAGGCTGCCCGTTTCGGACCAACACTCAGAGGAGCACTGGCTCGGGGGGGTTTAAAATAAAGATGACCCTTGGGCAAGCCTACCCAAGGGAAAGAAAAAGGCTAGGTGGCGAATGGTAAAACCAATGTTGGGCCTTGCTGGAAGAGTTTTATTCAAGGTGAACTGTCAAGGGGTTCCCATTATAACCCAACCGCGTAAGGAACGCAAAATCCGGGAACATAACACCGATATGACGGAAGCTAGGACGGCAAGAGTGGAACAAAACACCAGGCATAAGGCCGAGCCTTCCACCCTTTACCAAGTATATAGATGCATTAATTAAATAAGAGATATTGTGATATCCCAACAAGTAAACATGTTCCAACAAGGAACAACATCTCCATGTCCCAACAAGGAACAAACTTCAATCTTCACCTGCAACTAACAACGCTATAAGAGGGGCTGAGCAAGGCAGTAACATAGCCAAATAACAGTTTGCTAGGGCAAGGTGGGTTAGAGGCTTGGTTCAACAATATAGGAGGCATGATAAGCAAGTGGTAGGTATCGCAGCATAGGCATAGCAAAAGAGCGAGCATCTAGCAAGCAAAGATAGAAGTGATTTCGAGGGTATGGTCATCTTGCCTGAAATCCCGCAAGGAAGAAGAATGAGTCCATGAAGAAGGCAAACGGACGTAGTCGAACGGATCCTCACAAACATGACATTCTCGGAACCAACCCGAAGAAGCCACACCGGAAAGAAGCATACAACATAGTAAACAAACATCACATAAGCATGGCACGATGCGCAAACAAGTATGATGCATCTCCGGTTTAAAGAAGCATGGCATGTCAAAGGGCACAAACAAACCTACAAGTTAAGTGGAGCTCAATATGCATCGGGATGCATATTGACAAAACACCACAACAATTATTTGGTTCACTCCTGGTTAGGTACTCAACAATATTAAATGTTGTTTAAACATGGCAAGAGGCGGAGCATAAGTAAACTAAACATTTTAAATGGGGCCGGATATAACAAACAACAAATCCGGTGAATCCCCATATGCATTAGCAATTTTTAAAGCAACAACAAATTTTAACCCTCTTAAAGTTGTTAACATGATGCGGATGACATGTTCAAGTTATGCAAGTTTTAAGAAAATGTTAACAAGAGCATATTATGAGGCATTTGTCACCATGGTGGAAAGAAAAAGGGTGCCACGGCAATGATAACGAAAACGGTGCCACTGCAACGTTCTGGTTCCGGTAACTCAATTGAGATACTGATGCAAAGGAGAAGTATGTGGATGCGTGCAAAAGATGGTGGGGCGTCCCCGGATTCCGGGTGTCCCACGATTTGGCGACAAGGAAACGAGTGACAAATTGGACACGGTGCAAACACGAGCATCTCAAACATCGCAAGCATTTGTTCACGGACGTCGTCTCGGGGTTATACCTTCGGAGCGTGCAAACGGGACGGTTCTCGTTCGTGGAGGGAAGTAGGCGTTCTCACGACGGCGGTAGTGGAAGTAGTCGATCTCGCATGCTCTAGGGTCGATAGTAGAGGTTCTCGCGATCTCGACGATGGTAGTGGTACATTTTTATTGAAGCACGAGTTTCCATAGATGTTCATGTCATCGGTGTCATGGTACTTGGGGTCTTCGGACTTTCCGGTCCCGTTCTTGCGACGGTAGTCGTTCACGTTCGTTCGGTGAGGTACTTGATGACTCCAACGTCTTCGGGGCGACGGTAGTGGTACACTCGACGTTGGGGTACTTGTCAGTCCGGTCTTGACGGAGTAGATGTACACGTTTTCGGGGTACTTGTCGCATCACTGGGCATATTCGTACATGTTCGGAGGGGAACTTGGCAAATCCATGTACTTGACGTTCCGGTGCGGTACTTGACGAATCCAACACATAGGGGTACACTTGTGGAAGCGGAACTAGACGAAATCCATATGGAGGTAGCCGTCCATGGTCGTGCTCATGTTTGGGGACGTTGTGACAACAACAACAGCCGGAGTTGCTTGCGGATGGGAGGGTCGGTGGTAGGCCTGATGCAGGGAGCAGCAGGGGAGGTCTCGCAGGGCGCAGTCTCCAGGGCGGTGGGCCGGCGACGCGAGGTCCGGCAACGGGCGTGGTGCAGCAAGGCGACGAGGACGAGGCACGTCGGGGCATCAAGGCGGAGGGCGGAGCAGAGGCGTGGCGCGGGAGCTGCTGGTCCGACGGCTGGGCTCCGGCGAGTCCCCCATGGACCGGGACGAGGAAGCCACGGCCTCGGGCGCATGTGCAGGGGAGCACCGGGTCGGGAGGCGCGAGGATACGCGGCACCACTCGCTGGACGGAGGTTGTAGACGGCGAGGGATGCGAGGTCGAGGAGGAGGCCTCGGGCATGAAACACGGGCGCCATGGGGATGCAGGCAGCGGAGAGGCGCGGGGCGTCGTGGCCAAGCGGAGGGAGGAGGAGGCGCGGATGGGACGACGCCGGTCGCCGACGTCAGGGCCCGTGGTGGAGCTCGGCATCAGGAGAAACGTAGGGAGGCGCAGCACTGGCTCTGCTGCTCTCTCCCTGCGAGTGAGAGGAAGAGGGAGGGGAAAAGGGGATCGAGCGAGGCAGCACGCTCGCTGTCTCCTGGCGGCGCGAGGGAGACCGAGAGGAGGGGGTGCACGGGGGGGCTCGGGCTAGGTTTAGGTTAGGTTAGGTGGGCTGGGGGGAAGCATGGGCCGGCCTGCGGGGCGGGATGGCCTTAGGTGGGCCGGAGCGGAAGTTGGCCTACGGAGGCCTAGGAAAGCCTTTTCTTTTATCATTTACTTCCTGTTTATTTAGATAAACAGTAACGATAAAAGAAAAAGGACAGGGGGCTAGAAGAGGATTTTTTTCATATATAAAAATATCCTCAATCTCCTGGAACTATACTCTATTTGATAAAATTGTCTTGGATATTTTTAGAGGTAGAAAAAATAAAACAAGTTTAAATATGATTCCAAACTTGAGGCATTTTTTAACCTAACCAAAAGAACTCCAAAGGATCTGAAATTTGACTAAGAGGTTGCAGGCATGGTTGAGAATTTATCGGAAAAGAATGAACATTAATAGAGAAGAGGAAAATGGCACTTGCAAAAGAAAGGAAATAGAAGGAAAAGAGAAGGAGATGATGCATGGGACAAAGGCATGGGGAATTAATCTACAAGTGTGTTTTGATGATTCCAAATTAATGGAATATTTAATATAGCTCCCTAAAATATTGGGAGGATATGTTATAAAGAGAATTCACCATGTGAATTCCCTCGGTTTAAATGGATCAAAGATCCATGCCATTTATTTAGTTGAGTTAAGAAAAAATAAATAACATGATGGCATGATGACATGATGCAATGCACATGATGCAAAGATGAATGCAATAAACCAACAACTCACATGACGAAAAACCTGGAAACCCTGGAAGGCATCTGAAGCTCCGGTCTTGGGGCGTTACAACACTCCACCACTACGAGAGGATCTCGTCCCGAGATCTAGAATGGCACCGGAGGGAAAACTGAAGAGAAAGAGAAGAGGTAAAACTAAATTGCTTCTTCGACAAACGAGTGAAACCAAAGAACCTTGCGATGTTGAACAAATTGAGAGAAAAGGAATACAATGAAGATGAACGAAGTGGAAAACACTAGTCCGTTAGACAAGGAACCAGAAATACGGCGAAAAAGACGAGCTTAAATGACATGATTGACATTGAAGCCACTCCGGTCAAAACAAAATAGAGAAGGAATCAGAATGATATAATTTGGGCAGCACTCCGACTGAAAATGGAAGGAAAAGAACATGAACTTGACAAGATGAGAGGATACTTGATTAGATTAACAACATACTGCCTCCGGAACTATTAAATGAATGGAACAAGCGGTAAGAAAGATCTCAGACAGCACTCCGGTTGAAAAGAGATGCAAGGCTTGATAAGGCGAAAAAAAACTTGAGCAAAAGGGCACAACACTCCGGTTAAATGGATAAGCACGAAAAGAACATGATCTTTGACAAAAATGAGATGATGGGTTGAAAAGCGCAACATGACAATGCCTCCGGAACAAAAGAATAGAAGATAGATAATTGAAATAGGGGAATGGAGAAGAAAATGTCAACTTCTGCCACAAAAGAGCTTGAGAAGGCATCTTTAGGAGAAGGCTCGAACGGAGTTGTTGGAAAACCAACAACGAAAAAAGGATAAGCTTGGTAAGGTCTTATGGAAAACATCTCAACTTATGAGGTGACAACTGCCACTCGCGGAAAAAGATTGGATTTGGTATGAACAAGGAGACGAGAAAAATATATCACCGGGAGGATAAAAGAAGAACTTGGGTCATTTATAAGCACCATAATAGCAACAAATCTTAGGGAAGGCTTTAGGTGTAACATGACACAAGATAACTCCAACGAAGGGATTGATGGATTTAAACTACCTCATTCTTAACAACATGTGAAACATGAAACATGAACTCAAATTATCAAGAATGACATAATACCATCTCCAATGATATGGTAGAAAGGATTGCACTTCGGAATGCAAGATGAAGAATACATGAGCTCCTCTGAAAAGAATCTCGATGAACACTTCGAGAAGGAATAAAATCCTTGATGAACCATCATGTAGAACCTTCATGAAGAACTCCGGTAATAAAAGAATGATCAAACAAAATGAAGGATGAAAAGAATAAGGTTGAAGCCTTGCAATGATTTAGATGGATCATCGTGATGATATAATTGAGATATCTTGGAACTTCGGGAAAGAAAATATAAACAAAAGAAATCAAGAATTTTGTTGAACCTCCGGAATAAGTAATTGAATTTACTCGATGAAACAAGAATAAGAATTACATTATGCTTATCCTTCACCAATTAAATTGATGACAATCAATGGCTTTGGCATACTACTTATTCTCATAGAAAGAATTAAGATAGATATATCACAAATTTGAGAAGGTCTTCAACGCTCCACCGGAAGGATTTGAAAAGCATGAATGCATAGATATGATACACGAAGGAAGAAAACTCTTGAACAAACCACCATAATAATTGAAAAAGAACGATTAAAACATGAAGAAACACCGGGAAGAATTAGCAATTAAACAAAGATGCTTGAGAGAGTTTAAACGCAAGTGAATGAAAAAAATTCATGAGCTGATAAGAGAATGTTTGAACGATGCGCCGGTAAGATTTGGAGAACGAGAGCTGAAAGCTGAGAATGAATAAGTCTTCTGAAATGATGGGCTCCGGATGAATCAAATTGAACAGAATCTTGAATTGCTCCGGATGGGTGAATAAATCTCACAACCGAAAACAATTATGAGAGGATGGCAGAGAATGAGGCAATATTTAAAAGAAACTCTTCTTCGGTCTTCAAAAACTGAGAATGACGATGGGAAACACCACCAAGAATTTTTTAGACACTCCGGAATGAAGAATAGAAGAGGTTGAGCCAATGATGAAAAGAATTTGAAAGATCTTGAAGAAATACATATGACTGATGACAATTCATTCTTATGTCAAAGTTTAGAAAAGAATTTGAGGATAGCTCCGGAAAAAAAAAGAGTCGGGTAAGATCCTGGGAAAAGACCTGTGGGTTAGGGACCACTCAAAAGAAACACCATTGAATTATTTAGAAGATAGATTGCGCCGGTTGAAATAAATGGCTTGGATGAGGTAACATCCTCGAAAGATCTTGAATGAATGCAGAGTGGAAACACGAATCTTCGAGATATCTTGAGCACTCCGGAACAATTGAATAGAGAGAAGTGGATGATTACGAGGTGCACCGGCATGAGAAAGCATTAGAAACGAGGGAAAAGGGATATGATCAACACCAAAAGCTTGAATTGGTTCCACCGGAGAAGAAAAAGAGCAAATAATGATGAACTTGAGGCTCCGTTAGTATCTTCATGAGAGTCACCGGATAAGAACATTGACGGAAAAGCATGGAGAGACTTCACAAGAATAAAAGGATGCTTGATTAAGATATCGGATGCCTTGAAGAAAAAGGGTGGGTGGGCGGGAAAAACAAAGGCAACTTGGAGACGGATGAAACAAACAACGTTGATGAAAAACTGAGATTGGATCTTGGGATGTTGAAATGATCGGATCCACTTGAAGAGAAGCACACCGTTTGACAAGAAATTGAAATGACAAACTCGATGATCGACAAGGATTAGTATTCACATCAAAGTATGAGAACACCATTTGGGGGAAGGTATGGAATCAACATTTGACATTGAAGCAACTCGAATACCACAACTCAAAACAAAACAAACGATTGGCTTGCAGAATAAGCCGGAACAAACATATGATAGAGATTTCGTCATAAGTTTTCATGATGGGGCCTACACGGGCTCGATCATACAGCACCATCATGTACAAGACAGTGCACATGACATACGAAGTGTCCTCGAGTCGGCATAGCCAAGGACTCTTTAAGACACAACGAGACCACTGTAAAACCAACCGTGGATAGGCGGACCACTAGACGTCGAACCCCGATTTCATATCATACATCCGTCGGAAAGATATCCTAAGAGCTACTTGAATTCCCACTTATAAACTCCCGAAATTCTCCCGGTTATGCAATCAGGTATTGGGGATACAGGGGAAGCATAATATCTCACCCAAATCTAGCAAATCCTACATCCAGTTGTATCCATCCTTCAACACATAACCAAGAAACCTTCGGAAATCGTTTACCTCAACCTTCGAAAAGCATCCGTTATACGAGTTATGGCAATACTCCCGAACTCCCGCCCTAGTACTAGGTGGCGTCAAGGTTATCTCACCAACAACTGCATAAAATAGATTTTTTATGTCGGCGAAACTAAACTCAGGTATTCCAGAACTGCAATGATAAAATTGTGACGACAACACCTCGGAGCTCAACTCCCCGAGACACTGCCACAACTCCTAAATGACAGCAGGCACCAAGAACAATGTTCTCGTCACAAATCGATCGGAACAATTCCAAGATACCCGCGTGATCCTAAAATTTTTTTTAGTGAAATTTGAGAAGAGAAGAGTCAAAACTCTACGTCAGGATGCCTTACCAGAGCGATGAAGGGACTGGGGAGTAAAAAGAATTCCTAAACTCTCCGATATATATAATCCTAAATGACTCAAAACATTTTTTTAGACTCAATAACGCCAGCGATTCGATCAAGCAGGAGGCTCCTAAGGTCGGGGAAGGCTCTGATTACCAACTTGTAACGCCCTCGATGCGGCTATATCTCCCACGTGACGAAGCACGACTTAGAGGCATAACCGCATTGAAAGCAATGTCGCAAGTGAGGTAATCTTCACACAACCCATGTAATACATAAGGGAAAAGATACATAGTTGGCTTACAATCGCCACTTCACACAATTACATGAATAAAGCATTACATCATCCAGATACAATCAAGGTCCGACTACGGAACCAAAATAAAAGAAGACTACCCCAAATGCTACACAGATCCCCGATCGTCCCGACTGGGCTCCACTACTGATCAACTAGATCGAAACAACACAAAGGACAAGATCTTCATCGAGCTCCTCTCCTCCTTTAGCTTGGTTGCTCACCTGCACGGTTCAACGGCACCTGCAAACTGGTTTTGGAAGTAACTGTGAGTCACGGGGACTCAACAATCTCACACCCTCGCGATCAAGACTATTTAAGCTTGTGGGTAAGGTAAAGGTATGAGGTGGAGCTGCAACAAGCGACTAGCATATATGGTGGCTAACCTATTCGTAAAAGAGAGCGAGAAGAGAAGGCAAAAGCATGGTCGAACAACTATGATCAAGAAGTGATCCTAGAACAACCTACGTCAAGCATAACTCCAACACCGTGTTCACTTCCCGGACCCCGCCGAGAAGAGACCATCACGGTAACACACGCGGTTGGTGCATTTTAATTAAGGTAAACTTCAGGTTTTCTACAACCGGACATTAACAAATTCCCATCTGCCCATAACCATGGGCACGGCTTTCGAAAGTTCAAAACCCTGCAGGGGTGTCCCAACTTAGCCCATCACAAGCTCTCACGGTCAACGAAGGATATTCCTTCTAGCGGGAAGACCCGATCAGACTCGGAATCCCGGTTAGAAGACATTTCGACAATGATAAAACAAGACCAGCAAAGCCGCCCGATGCGCCGACAAATCCCGATAGGAGCTGCACATATCTCGTTCTCAGGGCACACCGGATAGGTCAAGCTACGACTAAAACCAACCCTCGAGTTGCCTCGAGGTGGCCCCGCAGGCTGCCCGTTTCGGACCAACACTCAAAGGAGCACTGGCCCAGGGGGTTAAAATAAAGATGACCCTTGAGTCTGCAGAACCCAAGGGAAAGAAAAGGCTAGGTGGCAAATGGTAAAACCAAGGTTGGGCATTGCTGGAGGAGTTTTATTCAAGGCGAACTGTCAAGGGGTTCCCATTATAACCCAACCGCGTAAGTAACGCAAAATCCGGGAACATAACACCGATATGACGGATACTAGGGCGGCAAGAGTGTAACAAAACACCAGGCATAAGGCCGAGCCTTCCATCCTTTACCAAGTATATAGATGCATTAATTAAATAAGAGATATTGTGATATCCCAACAAGAATATCCATGTTCCAAACATGGAACAAGCTTCAATCTTCACCTGCAACTAACAACGCTATAAGAGGGGCTGAGCAAAGCGGTAACATAGCCAAACAACGGTTTGCTAGGACAAGGTGGGTTAGAGGCTTGGCTTAACAATATGGGAGGCTTGATAAGCAAGTGGTAGGTATCGCAGCACAGACATAGCAAAAGAGCGAGCATCTAGCAAAGCAAAGATAGAAATGATTTCGAGGGTATGGTCATCTTGCCTGAAATCCCGCAAGGAAGAAGAACGAGTCCATGAAGAAGACAAACAGACGTAGTCGAACGGTTCCTCACAAACGCGACGTTATCGGAACCAACCCGAAGAAGCAACACCGGAAAAGAGCAAACAACCTAGTAAACAACCACCACATAGACATGGCATGATGCGCAAACAAGAATGATGCATGTCCGGTTTAAAGAGGGCATGACATGGCAAAGTGCAACAAACAACACTATAAATTAAGTGGAGCTCAATATGCAACGAGTTGCATATTGACGAAACACCACATGACTTATTTAGTTCGATTTTGTTTATGTACCCAACAATATTAAATGTTGTTAAACATGGCAAGAGGGTGAAGCAAAGAAAACTACCTATCTAGTCAAGTTTAAATGAGGCCAGAAACAACGAACAACAATTCCGAAAACTCCTCATATGCATATATTAGGTTTGATACTGTTCTGCCCTAAACATAATTTCAGAGTTGTTAAGAAAGCAAAATAAGGCCACCATGTTAAACTAGGCAAAATTCTACCCAATTTACATATAAAGTTTATTAAATTCGGAGTTACGGTTATTTAGTTATGAATTAAAGCATTTTAGCATGGCATTAGGTAAATTATGAACAAACATCATTTTAAACATTTTAAACATGGGTTAAAGTGACATATTATGAAACTAGACACAATTTTAAGCAAGTTTCATATAAAGTTTGTTTTAAACCGATGCACGGTTAATTAGTTATTAAATGAATGATCATGAAGGGGTTTTCTGCAAAACAACCGTCTCAGGAATAATAGCTAAATTCGTTCCACGGGAAAAAACATGATTCGGGCCGCATCTAAGATCTGGCCCAACAGGAGGATAACACCAGGGGCGCTGGTGTGTGCCTCACCCATGGGCCAGGCCCAGTTTGCGGAGAGGGAGTGGCCGGCAGGGCGCGCTGGGCCGGCCTGCTGGGTTCGATCGGGGAAAAGTCAACGAAGTCGTCCTCTCTCTCGATGGAAGCAGAGGAGGCAGCGTCATGGGACTTGCAGGCGAGGCAGGGGTACTTGGCAGCGCCCGGAGACGGCAGGGAGGAGCGGAGGCGGCGCAAAACGACTGGGACTCGCCGGAAACGCGAGCGGAGGCGGCGGGGCGGACCGGACTTGAGGAGGCCGGTTCGGGCCGATGCAGCCAACGGCACGCGGCGCGGTGAGGGACTTGCAGCGGCGGAGGAGGTCGGTCCTGGTTGTTGTCGCAGAAGGCGGGGTCGCCGGGTCTTCAGCGCTGGTGGCGACGCGAACTTGGAAGAAGAGGACGGCCATGGCGTTGGGGCGAAGCTCCTGTTCGTGACAGATGAAGAGAGAAAGCAACATGAGAGAGAGATAGAGAAGAACCAGAAGGAGGGAGATAGAACGGGAAGGAGAGGGGCAACGAGGATGGCCTGCGGTTTCAGGCGAGGAACAGAGCAGCTTCGGTGGTGGCGCTCGCCGGCATGGTGGTGGCGCGCGGGTCGAGCAAGGCTCTCGGGCAGAGGCGGTTGCCTCGATCCAGATCGGATCGAGCGCTGCGGGGGTTGGAGGCATGGTATGCTGGGGCCGCTGGCTGTGGTGGGATCCTGATCTTAGGGATCGGATCATAGTGGGGTTGATGGATCTGGCCCTGCGATGTGGCAAGAGGCAACTGGGGCGGTACGGAAAACAAAGAGGAAGGTGGCGGCGGCTGCGGGATAGGGTTAGGGGTTAGGCTAGGTTTGGACTCATACATATATATAGCATGTGAATATTTGGGTAGGGGCTACCTCGTCCCTCCGATCGTAAGGGAAACGCTTGCTGTCGGTGCACCGGCCGAGCGAAGCGCCGGTCGAGTCGCGTACGTGGGATTAAACACGATCGTGCGGTTATAATATAACCACCGTCCCAGACTTATCCCTTCCCCTCGAGAAGCATCTGGGACCACCCCAAACCTTATCTTCTTCCTCCCCAGCGCAAACATCTCGCGCTCTCTCGACGGCGGAGAGCTCCCTCTCTCTAGCTCGTCATTTTTTTGCAGTTGAAGGCCGATGAGAATCAATCCCCCCGCCTCCCACCTCCTGCCGCCCCTCTGGTTATTTGGGCACCCTCCGACGATGCAAACTAGAGGAGCCATGCTGTGAGTGGATGCAGGCGGGGCGGCGAGCGCAAGTCCGTCAGCGGCGAGGGGGCTGCTGCAAGGGCTAGCGCGGCGACCACCTGTTGCCGAGCACACCCTACTTGGACATCATGCGGATGCAACATTACTTTCCTCCTATGGCTTTTGTTTTTTGATTTAGCTGGTTGCAGCTTTTTGATTTGTCGGTTCCAGCTTTTTTTTGGTCAATTGTAGCAAATTTTATCCTCCGGTAAGCAACTTCTGATTCGTCGGTTCTAACAATTTTTTTGCTGGTCGTAGCTTTTCATGCCGCTAGTTTCAACTTTTTTCTTCGCCGATGGCATCAATCACCCGTTTCGGAGTAGCAACTTTTCAATTCGCAGTTGTAACATTTTATTTCACTGGTAGTAGCTTTTTGCGGGAGGACGGAGATCAATTACGATTTTTTGCTGCAACCGTTTGTGTTTTTTGCTACTACCGGCGATGTATTTTGCTACATCCATTCAATGTCGTTTACTGGTGGCGCAATCCGTGCAGCGAGGGTTGACGACGAGTGGCGGCGGCGGCGCATCATGGGGCTACATCCATGGAGCGAGCGGCCGGCGATCGTTGCCCTCGCGGATCTGCGGTGCATCTTGGGGCTACATCCATGGAGCGAGCGGCCGGCGATCGTTGCCCTCGCGGATCTGCAGACGGAGGCGGGGGCGTGCGGGGAAGAGGGGCAGGGGGCGCGTGAGGTGGAGGTTGAAGACAAGTCAAGGCGCGTGGGAGATGCCAGATCGGACGACCAATAGACGCCAGATCGAAGGGCTAGGGCGCGACCGGCCCAAATTTGAGCCGGTGCGCCGGCGCCTAGCGTCGCCCCGATCGTAATCGGGCGGTCGAGAAAAATATGTTAGGAAGTCCAATATACAAAATGGAGATGTTTTGTAGATGTTTGGGGATGATCCGGACACAATGGTGGCGACAGTCCAGGTCGGGTCTGGGGCAACTTTCGGACGCGCGCGCGAGCAGGGCCGCGAGCTGATGAGAGAGGTTAGGTTGGGCTTGGCGGTAGGCAGTGGACTGTGTAGACGGTCTCGAGCTGAGAGAAGAGAAAAGAGAGAGAGAGGCCCGGCGACTATTTCCGGAGACCGAAAACGTCCGACGTTAGACCGGCTATATTGCCGCTATAGTTATCCGTTGGGGGCCTCAAACGGACTCCGAACGCGATGAAACTTGGCGGGCGGTCTACTAACAACAAAACAACACCGCACGCCAACTTTCATCCCATTTCGAGAACATTTTCCGGCCACTTATAAAATACTATTCGGACATGCCGCGGGCGCATGCAAGTGAGGTTGGGCTCAGAACGGACAACAGAGAGAACTCGAAGAACCCGGACGAATGCAAGTTTTGAAAACATGATGATGCAATGCACATGATGACATGATAAGATGCGACACGCAAGCAAAAGACATGGCAACAACAACGAATAATTGGAAGACACCTGGCACATTGGTCTCGGGCCGTCACAACACTCCACCACTACGAGAGGATCTCGTCCCGAGATCTAGGATGGCATCGGAGAGAAAACAGAAGAGGAAGAGGTAAAACAAAGTTGCTTCTTTGACAAACGAGTGAAACCAATGAACCTTGAGAGGTTAACCAATTGGAAAGAAGAATACAACAGAGATGAACAAAGTTGAAAACACTCCGATAGAAAAGAGGAACAAAGAACAATACTAGAACCTTGAGATTGAAGGGCAAGATAAATATTGAAACCATTCCGATTAAAACAAGATAGAAAAGGATTAAGAATGACACAATTTGGACAACATTCCGACTATAAATGGAAGGAATTGAACAAGATCTTGACAAACAAGATGATTGGTCGAAGAGAGCATCATGACAATGCCTCCGGAAGAAATGAGAGAAAGGAATAGAATGAACGGAGGAGAAAACAAGATCTTGAGAGAGCACGCTTACAACATATGCTAGAACGGAGTTGTTGGGTTAACAACAACGAAAAGGATAAGCTTGATATGGACTTATAAAAGACATCTCAAAATTATGAGGTGAAATTCTGCCACTAACGGAAACAATGGATTGGATTGATATCAACAAGAATACGAGAGGCTATTTCACCGGGAGGATGAAAGAAGAACTTGGGTCATTTATAAGCCCCATAATTAGCAACAATTCATTTCGTTTGATCATACCATTCGCCACCTAGCCTTTTTCTTTCCCTTGGGTAGGCCTGCCCAAGGGTCATCTTTATTTTAAACCCCCCCCCGGGCCAGTGCTCCTCTGAGTGTTGGTCCGAAACGGGCAGCCTGCGGGGCCACCTCGGGGCAACTCGAGGGTTGGTTTTACCCGTAGCTTGACCTATCCGGTGTGCCCTGAGAACGAGATATGTGCAGCTCCTATCGGGATTTGTCGGTGCATCGGGCGGCTTTGCTGGTCTTGTTTTACCATTTTCGAAATGTCTTGTAACCGGGATTCCGAGTCTGATCGGGTCTTCCCGCTAGAAGGAATATCCTTCGTTGACCGTGAGAGCTTGTGATGGGCTAAGTTGGGACACCCCTGCAGGGATTTGAACTTTCGAAAGCTGTGCCCGCGGTTATGGGCAGATGGGAATTTGTTAACGTCCGGCTGTGGAAAACCTGAAGTTGACCTTAATTAAAATGCATCAACCGCGTGTGTAACCGTGATGGTCTCTTTCCGGCGGAGTCCGGGAAGTGAACACGGTGTTGGAGTTATGCTTGACGTAGGTTGTTCTAGGATCACTTCTTGATCATAGATTCTCGACCGTGCTTCGCTTTCTCTTCTCGCTCTCATTTGCGTATGTTAGCCACCATATATTCTAGTCGCTTGCTCCAGCTCCACCTCATACCTTTTACCTTACCCATAAGCTTAAATAGTTTTGATCGTGAGGGTGTGAGATTGCTGAGTCCCCGTGACTCACAGATACTTCCAAAACCAGCTTGCAGGTGTCGATGATGCCATTCCAGGTGACGCAACCAAGCTCAAGGAGGAGCTCGATGAAGATCTTGTCCTTTATGTTGTTTCGTTCTAGTCGATCAGTAGTGGAGCCCAGTTGAGGTCGATCGGGGATCTGTGTAGCTTTTGGGGTAGTCTTCCTTTATTTTGGTTCCGTAGTCGGACCTTGATTGTATCTGGATGATGTAATGTTTTATTCATGTAATTGTGTGAAGTGGCGATTGTAAGCCAACTATGTATTTTTTCCCTTATGTATTACATGGGTTGTGTGAAGATTACCTCACTTGCGACATTGCTTTCAATGCGGTTATGCCTCTAAGTCGTGCTTCGACACGTGGGAGATATAGCCGTATCGAGGGCGTTACAATAGGCTAATGGTCGAGTAGAAAGAAAGAGAGGAGAAGTGGAGATTACACGTTTTGGGTGTTGGCTTTAAAGACATGGCTGGCCACTACTACTTGTGTGTGGATCCTTCTAGACCTACATTAACTACCATGAACCACCACGCACAAACAATTACAGAGCACAAATTAAGAAAATTCAGTTAACTTCGCATACATTCAGAGAAATTGATAAGAATTCATACAAGCTGGCATTTATTCAAGAGAGAAATCCATAGCAAGCATTAGTGAGAATAGATTCACCACGCCGAATCAAGAATTCTACTCCACCTCGCCCTGGTGACTTGATATCGATGGAAGTTTGCCCTCTCTCTAGCCCACCAAATGATCAGCTCATCAGTGATGTTGGTTCCAGCTAGGAACACCTCGTTGAACTGCCTCACGTCGTTGGAGTTGCATTCTGCCATGATTATAACAGCCAGCCGTCGCCGTCGCTCATGTCGATGGGCCCTCCTTTCTTCTCTTGCAACCCTTCTTGCTGCCCTACCCAACTCCTCCTGGTCATCAACAACGTCTCCATGGCTGGGATCCATCTCTTTGGCTGGCGGCTGGATTGTAGTGGTGCTGGCAGCTAGGTTTTGGGTAGGGGGAGAGAGGGTTCGCCTTCTTATAGACAACACAGAAGGCTTCGGGAGTTTGATCCAATAACAAAGCCCAATCAAAGGCCCATTTTCACAGGCTCAGACAAATTCAGAAATAGCCAAACATGTTTCAAAGCACAGAACGGGTTCGGACAAATTCAGAAATAGCCAAACATGTTTCAGAGCACAGAACAGGTTCAGACAAATTCAAAAATAGCCAAACATGTTTCAGAGCACAGAACAGGTTCAAACAAATTCAGAAAGTGCCAAATAGGGTTCAGACGACATAATAGGTTCAAACAAATAAATAAAGTACCAAACAGGTTTCAGACCACAGAATAGGTTTAGACAACTTGACCACAGAACAGGTTTCATCTCAGCTTACATGTCACTTCAGTAGTTACCACTGCAATAGAAATAACCTTTTAATTTGGAGCTTGTCATTCTCTTCCTCTTGGTCCCAACTTAATTATCTGAAGTGGTTGCAGCTCTTGGAGCAGTGAATCCATGAGTCCTCCCTCTACCTGTAGGCCTACCTCTTTTAGCTCTTGGTGCAGGGCCTGGTGCAGATGCAGAAGGGCCTGGGCCAGATGCAGAAAGGGCTGGTGCAGATGCAGATGGAGTTGCAGTAGGTACTGTTGTGGTTCTTGCAGTTGCAAGAGGAACTGAAATTTTTATAAGAGGTTCAGAAAAATTACCTGATGTCCTGTTGTCGGTGTCAAAACCGGCGGATCTCGGGTAGGGGGTCCCGAACTGTGCGTCTAGGCCGGATGGTAACAGGAGGCAGGGAACACAATGTTTTACCCAGGTTCGGGCCCTCTTGATGGAGGTAAAACCCTACGTCCTGCTTGATTAATATTGATGATATGGGTAGTACAAGAGTAGATCTACCACGAGATCAAGGAGGCTAAACCCTAGAAGCTAGCCTATGGTATGATTGTTGTATATGGAGTTGATTGCCTACGGACTACAACCCTCCGGTTTATATAGACACTGGATAGGGTTAGGGTTACACAGAGTCGGTTACAATGGTAGGAGATCTTGAATATCCGCATCGCCAAGCTTGCCGTCCACGCCAAGGAAAGTCCCATCCGGACACGGGACAAAGTCTTCAATCTTGTATCTTCATAGTCCAGGAGTCCGGCTGAAGGTATAGTCCGGCTACCCGAACACCCCCTAATCCAGGACTCCCTCAGTAGCCCCTGAACCAGGCTTCAATGACGACGAGTCCGGCGCGCAAATTGTCTTCGGCATTGCAAGGCGGGTTCCTCCTCCAAGTCCTTCATAGAAGATTGTAAACACCAAGAGTAATGTCCGGCTCTGCAAAATAAGCTTCCACATATCGCCATAGAGAGAATAATATTAACACAAATCAAAACTGCTGACGTATTCCGCAGTGGTCATCACACTACGGCCAAGTCCTTTACTGGAATCGTTTTTAGTTTTCCACCTCAGCATGTTTTGCGAGGCGGTTTCCTTGGCACGTCTTGTCAAAGCAGAGATCGTGTACCCCCTTTACGGGATTCTCATCAATACGGACGTGGCTAACCCAACCGCGCCATTTATCACGGCGCTTGGGAGGCAAGCGAGTTTTACTAGGCTGGTGGGGACGCACAACCGCATCCGCCCATATAAGGGGATAAGGATCCACCTTTTTACCTACGCCTTCTTCCTCCTTTGCCTATCCATCTCCTGCGCACTCGAGCTCCAGCGCCCAAGCCCGCACCTCCCACCTCAACCTTCTCTAGCAATGTCCGGAGCGGGAGGCAAGTGGATGGTCTCCTCCGCTACGGAGGGCCAAGTCAAGAAGCTAAGGAAGGCCGGATACCTGTCCAAGGACATCGTGCACCGGCTTCCCGAAAAGGGGCAGCTTCTCCCCATCCCAAGGCCCCATGAGAGGGTAGTATTTCTCCCCCACTTCCTCCGCGGACTGGGTTTTCCACTCCACCCATTTGTCCGGGGGCTCATGTTCTATTACGGCCTGGATTTCCACGATCTAGCCCCGAACTTCATCCTCAACATCTCGGCGTTTATCATCGTGTGCGAGGCTTTCCTCCGTGTCCGCCCTCATTTCGGCCTCTGGCTCAAGACCTTCAACGTCAAGCCCAAGGTGGTGCGCGGCAGCCAGGCGGAGTGCGGAGGCGCCATGGAGGGCAAGATGGCCAACGTCCTATGGTTCGAGGGCTCTTTTGTGGAGACCCTAAAGGGGTGGCAATCCGGGTGGTTTTACATCACCGAGCCACGCGATCCGAAATGGACCGCAGCCCCCGAGTTCCGATCCGGACCCCCCACGCGGCTTATGTCCTGAAAGAGACGGGCCTGTCGTGGGGTGACGAAAAAGAGGTGACCGGATTGCAAACATGCATCCAGTCCCTGGTGAACAAGCCAATCCGGCTTGTTAATGTAATCCAGGTTATGCTCGTCCGCCGGATCCTCCCGTGCCAACAACGGGATTTTAATCTGTGGGAGTTCGACCCGGTGCAGCACCAAACCCTTAGCAGGCTCTTCGACACGACGTACGAAGATGCCTGGAAGGTGCTATTTAAGGGCGCCGAGGCTCCCGCATCCGCTTTCGAGGACCGCGGATACAGCTCGCAGCGTCACGCTAGCGAGGTAAGCTATCTTCACCTTTTACAGGATGTTAAGCTTTCTTCATAGTTTGACTCTATTTGGGATCTAAACTCCCTTACCTTTGACAGGCTTGGCGCGTGATATCCGGACCGATTAACTGTCCGGCTCCGCTGCCCGAAGACCCAGCCCCAGCTCTACTAGTGAAGCTGCTAGTTCCGGCGCCTTATGTGGTGCCGGAGAAGAAGGCCAAGAATAAGAAGACCACGGGGACTCGAAAGAGTGCCCGCAATGTGGTGGTGTCGGACTCGTCATCCGACGAGTCCGAGACGCCCTCTTCCCGTGAAAACGAGGAGGAGGAAGAAGAAAACTCTCCCCCCCAGCGGAGGGAGGAGAGAAGAGGAAGGTCGCCCCAACGGGAGAGGCCGAGGGGTCTAGGAAAAGGAAGACCCCTCCGCCGGACTACTCCCCCGACGCCGAAGAGGGCGGAGAGGAGTGGCCAAACAGGGCCAAGCGTCCGGCGAAATCGTAAGTTCGGATATCAGAGTAACTCATGATGTTCCTTTGTTGCACAGATTTCCCTAATGTCGAACGTAATTATGCAGCCCGCAACGGGCCGAATTCAACGAATCGTCGGGCGGCTCCCTGGACTCATCGTACGTGAACTCAGTTCCGCCCGCTGTCTCCCCCCGCACTGCAGACGACGCCGAAGTGGCGTCGCGACAAGCTCCGGGGCATGAGGAGGTGGTCCTGGAGGAGCCGCAAGGCAACCTCCCGGACTCCAGGAGTGAAGGGGATAAGGCCCCCCAGGGCTCCAAGTCCGGCTTTGTGCCGGACACCACGCCGGAATCTTCCACGGTTCGGGACTGCGGTAGGTGAACTCCTTCCAAGAGGAGCAAGCCTTCTGAGCCGGCGGCCTCCGTCCAACCGGAGGTGCCGGACAATCTGCTGGAGGTGCTTGACAGCGCCTCCATCGACGAGGGGCACCGTACTATTATGAGTACGGTGATCCAGAAGGTTCAGTCCGCCAAGAGCGGACTAACTGAAGCTTGCGCTAGTCTTCTAACAGGCTTCGAGGTAAGTAAAAATATGTAAAAATATTACCGCATAGACAATAGCCCCTAATGCTCCGTTTGGCGTTCGGAAAGAAAAGCCGAATAGAGGATCTATTAAATTTTGCAGGAGTCTAACAAAAAGAGTCAATGTCCGTATGCAGGCTTCGCTGCTATCCACCGTCGCACTGACTGCGGAGGTGGGTGTCCTGAAGCAGGACCTCGAGCGGACCGAGCAAGAGCTCGGCCTTGCCAAGCGGCAGCTCAAGGAGAAAGAAGGTAAGAAATACCTTACAGAAAAAGTGCCTATAAAAAGGCGTGATTGCAAAAAAAAATAGGATTGTACTACTTATTGTAGGGGCCACGACTGAGGTGGCGACCCTTAAGCAGGCGCTGTCTGAGGCCGAAAAGAAAACGGCCGCGGAGCGCACTGAGCGAGACAGACTTGGGGCTCAGGTCGGTGAGGTGCAGCAAGAGCTTCAGGCTCTCATGAAAAAACATGAGAGTTTGGAGCTTGAGTCAAAGGCGCAAGCATCCGAGCTCACGACGGCCCTTGAGACTGCCAAGTCTGCGAAGGCCAAAGCCCAAAAGGCCCTCTAAGAGTTGGAGGAGATGAGGCAGATAGCAGCGGGTAAGGCATTCTTCATGCAAAGCAGAAATATAAAAGTAAACTACTTGTTACTTACCCGAATCCGGAGCTCTCCAGGGGCATTCGCAGATCTTCCCCGCAGCGTATCCGTTGCCGCCGCATTCTACCAACCTGAAGAGGGCAGCTCGACGGAGAAGGTGTTCTGGTCTCAGTATTCTGAGGCCGGACATCCTGTGCCTTTGAGCGACCAGCTGAAACAGCTGGTCGAGCTCCACAAGGCGGCCGAACAGGCCATGAAGGGCTTCATAGTTCGGCTGTGGCCCGGAGAGGCCCTGCCTGGGAGCTATTTCGGGCTGGTGCGGCGGCTGGTGGAGACCTGTCCGAGGCTTGAGATCATCAAGCGCTCCGTCTGCATCGAAGGTGCCCGTCGGGCCCTTGCCCATGCAAAGGTGCACTGGGGTAAGCTGGACGGTGAGAAGCTTGTGAAGGATGGACCGCCGCCGGGGAAGGAGCATCGCAAGCCCGAGAACTATTACAAGGATGTTCTTGCAGGTTCCCGCCTTGTGGCGGAAGAATGTACCAAGGATGTGATATTTGAATGAACTCGCTCGTGTTTATCCTGTGCGCTGAAAACTTGTTCATATGCGCTAAGCAATGCTTATTGAATTTAAAATATTACTTTCTGTGCGGCCGTTTATCAAAAATTGAGAGATGGCCAGTCATCGGCTTCTGCCCCCGTGCCACTAGTGCTGGGGTGTTCGGGATAAACCTGAGCGCTCTTTTTCCCATAGTTGGGTCCTTCGAGGGAGGCGCTCAGCACAACGAACCAGGCAATCAGACTATAATGCTTGAACACTCTCACTTAGCCATAGAACTCTATAATTTGAAATTTCGGCGAAGCCCCTAGTTCGGAAGACCGAGTTCGGGGCGTTATCCACGCCTTGGCCGGACAAAGCCAGCTCCTCGCTCGAAGCGGCATAAGCCTTTAGGGACTCGAAAAACCTCTCGAACAGCGACCGGTCTCTCGCCCCATCATGACAGTCAGTTTTAGCTTTCTCCACTGAGGTGCTTAACCCAGCTGAACCGGGGCACAATCGCAGTGGTTCTCCTAGTGCTACCTTAGCCGATAGAGCGGAACGTAAGGCACCAAAACATAGGAGCCAGGCAAACCCAACTATTGACCCAAATCATGATTCGGAGCCGATGCATATAGTGCTATAAGTTCGGGTGCCGCACTTGTGAAAGTGTACGGACTTCTCACACCATTATGAGGGGTACTGAAGCCCCTGGCATGTTTGCCGTACCATGGTGTACGGGTGCAATCATGTCATTTAATAAACATAAATGTGAAAAGAAGATAATGCAAAAAATAGACAAGAAACTAAGCATTGTTTATAGAGAAGCTATTTATCAAAGCCGAACGATACAAATAGTGCGGTAAGCAAAAGATATTGGACTATTCAGAATGTCCTGACCAAGGGCAGGCGGCGGAATTGTATTTAAAACAGGTATACCGCTCGTAACAGAGACCACCTGGGAGTTCCATAATGTGGCATGGCTTGTCTGCCTCCCTGGATCATGCATCGTTTGTGCGGCAGTCGAATTGCCGAACAGGTCGTCCGAAATATGGAGTCCTGAAAATAAGAAAAAATTAAAAAAAATCCGGCAGCCCCTAGTACGTTTTAAGCCGTATTTTGGGCGTGCCGTTATTGTGCCCCTTCCCCTGTGCCCATGGTATTTCAAGGGCGTAGTTATGTACGCGAGGTACTGGTTTCTCTATGTCGGGAAAGCTGGGGTTGGGGCCGCATTGCTACACTTGCTCAGAGTGTGCCAGGCGGTCCTGCTGTGGGTTACTCCGGGCGCGCTTGGCAGTGTCTGGCTTTTTAATGGCCGGACTGGAGAATTGCCTGAGAAGGCTACTTTGTACCTCCGCTGCGAGAGCCGCCGTGTGCTCCTCCGTACGGAGGGAGCGTTCGGTGTTTCCGTTGACCGTAATTACTCCTCGAGGGCCTGGCATCTTGAGCTTGAGATATGCGTAGTGCGGCACCGCATTGAACTTTGCGAATGCGGTTTGTCCGAGCAGGGCGTGATAGCCACTGCAAAACGGGACTATATCGAAGATTAACTCTTCGCTTCGGAAATTGTCCGGGGATCCGAAGACCACGTCAAGTGTTACTGAGCCTGTACAGCTGGCTTCTATACCTGGTATAACGTCTTTAAAGGTCGTTCTTGTGGGCTTAATCCTTGAGGGATCTATGCCCATTTTCCGCACTGTATCCTGATAAAGCAGGTTCAGGCTACTGCCGCCGTACATGAGGACTCTTGTGAGATGAAATCCGTCGATGATTGGGTCGAGAACCAATGCGGCGAAGCCGCCATGACGGATGCTAGTGGGATGGTCCCTTCGATCGAAAGTGATCGGGCAGGAGGACCATGGGTTGAACTTTGGGGCGACTGGCTCCATCGCGTATACGTCCCGCAGCGCACGCTTCCGCTCCCGCTTGGGAATGTGGGTTGTGTATATCATGTTCACCATCCGCACTTGTGGGGGAAAGCCCTTCTGTCCATTGTTGTTCGGCAGCTTGGGCTCCTCGTCGTCGCTGTGCAACCCCTTGTCTCTGTTTTCGTCCCTTAACTTGCCTGCCTGCTTGAACACCCAACAATCCATATTAGTGTGATTGGCTGGCCTTTCGGGGGTGCCATGTATCTAGCACAAGCGATCGAGTATTCGGTCCAAACTGGACAGGCCCTGAGTATTCTTTTTGAATGGCTTTTTCCGCTGACTGGATTTATAGCCTTTGAATCCGGCATTGACTGTCGTGTCTTCATTGCTGTCGCTGTTAACGCAGCGTTTTTGCTTATTCCGACGTGTCCTGCCACTTTTGTCCTTGGTATCCGAATTACCAGGGTTCTTTGATAAGTTGTTACTGTGAGCTAGCCAGCTGTCTTCTCCCGCGCAAAAGCGGGTCATGAGTGTCGTGAGGGCTGCCATGGATTTCGGCTTTTCCTGTCCCAGGTGCCGGGCAAGCCACTCATCACGGATGTTATGCTTGAAGGCTGCTAGGGCCTCTGCGTCTGAACAGTCGACTATCTGGTTTTTCTTTGTTAGGAACCATGTCCAGAATTGTCTGGCCGATTCCTCTGGCTGCTGAATTATGTGGCTTAAGTCATCGGCATCCGGAGGTCGCACGTAAGTGCCCTGGAAGTTGTCGAGGAATGCGGCTTCCAGGTCCTCCCAAGAACCGATTGAGTCTGCTGGCAAGCTGTTAAGCCAATGCCGGGCCGGTCCTTTAAGTTTGAGCGGGAGGTATTTGATGGCGTGTAGATCATCGCCGCGTGCCATGTGGATGTGAAGGAGATAATCCTCGATCCATACCGCCGGATCTGTTGTGCAATCGTATGGTTCGATGTTTACGGGTTTGAAACCCTCTGGGATTTTATGATCCATTACTTCATTCGTGAAGCATAGCGGGTGTGCGGCGCCTCAGTACTGGGCTATATCATGACGCAGCTCGGAAGAGCTATGTCTGTTGCGTTCGGCCCGGCCAGATTTGTTGTATCCGGAGTGAAGATCATTGTCACTTGCCGTAGGGCGCCTGCGCGATCTGTAGATCGATCTTGTTTGTCTTGCCTTATCCTCCAGTATGTCTCGCAGGTCGGGCGCATTTTCCCATGCCTTAGTTGAGCGGCATCGGGGCATGGCTTGGGTGGAGGGCCGAGAGGCCTCTCTGTCGCGGCCGCGAGGCGGCCGGTCTGCCATGTCATGCGCTGGTGATGTAGGTGCTTCCTCCTCTGATCGGGGTAGCGGCCTGTGCTTCGGGTAACTCTTGAAGGGGCGTTCGAGTTCATACTCTTCGGCTGCAAGGACTTCAGTCCATCTGTCAGCTAGCAAATCTTGGGCAGGTCTAAGCTGTTGCTGCTTTTTCTTGAGGCTGCTTGCCGTGGCTAAAAGCATGTGTTTAAAACGCTCTTGTTCGGCGGGGTCTGATGGTATGACAAATTCGTCGTCATCGAGGCTTGCCTCGTCTTCGGAGGGAGGCGTATAGTTATCATCCTCGACCTCTCGGTCTGCCGCTTTCTCATGAGGGTTCGCTTCTCCATCTTCCTGTGCCGAATCTTCTGAGGTGGGTGTTCTTCGGCGCTATCCAGGGTAGTATTATCTCCCCTGCCGGAATCACCGTTTTTTCTTTGGCGGGATTTAGAGCGGCGCCGCTGACGCCGGCGCTTTGGCTGTTTCTTGGGGGCGTCATCCCCCACTGTTTCATCGCCATCTCCATCTTTTGGAGTATCCACCATATATATGTCATATGACGAGGTGGCCTTCCAGCGCCCTACAGGTGCTGGTTCCTGTTCGTCTCCTACATCGTCGTCCATGCCGTCGATGTCTTCGGAGCTGAAGTCAAGCATGTCGGTTAGATCATCGACAGTGGCTACAAAGTGGGTGGTGGGTGGGCTTTAAATTTCCTCATCGCCCGTATCCCACCCTCACTGACCGTAGTTCGGCCAGGGCTCTCCTGATAAAGAGAGAGACTTAAGAGAATTCAGGATGTCGCCAAAAGGAGAACGTTGAAAGATGTCTGCGGCGGTGAACTCCATTATCGGCGCCCAATCGGATTCGATTGGCAGGGGGCGTGGGGGGTTCAGAGTCCGGGGAGGAGTACGGATCCTCGGAGTCACGGGTCGTGCAGAGTGCGGGGCTAGCGTTCGGCTCGATCGCTTTTGGGATCGCAGCCCCTGAGACGTCCAACCGCTCATCCTCGATTGGTGCAATAGGCTCCGAGTTAGGGGTCAGAACCGATGCGTGTGCGGCCTCCAGGACACTGTCCGAGGGCAGAGCTAGATCATGCCTCTCGAGATAGTGCGGCGCGCTTGGCCGTGGCTTGAGTCCGTCGAAGATTAAGTCTCCACGGATGTCAGCCGTGTAGTTTAAGCTTCCAAACCTGACTTGAAGGCCAGGGGCGTAGCTTTCAATCTGCTCCAGGTGGCCGAGCGAATTGGCCCGCAGAGCGAAGCCGCCGAAGACAAAGATTTGTCCGGGGAGCAAAGTCTCACCCTGGACCGCATCGTTGTTGATGATCAAAGGAGCCATCGGGCCTAAAGGCGACGACACAGAGGAACTCTCAATGAAAGCACCAATGTCGGTGTCAAAACCGGCGGATCTCGGGTAGGGGGTCCCGAACTGTGCGTCTAGGCCGGATGGTAACAGGAGGCAGGGAACACGATGTTTTACCCAGGTTCAGGCCCTCTTGATGGAGGTAAAACCCTACGTCTGCTTGATTAATATTGATGATATGGGTAGTACAAGAGTAGATCTACCACGAGATCAAGGAGGCTAAACCCTAGAAGCTAGCCTATGGTATGATTATTGTATATGGAGTTGATTGCCTATGGACTATAACCCTCCGGTTTATATAGACACCGGATAGGGTTAGGGTTACACAGAGTCAGTTACAATGGTAGGAGATCTTGAATATCCGCATTGCCAAGCTTGCCTTCCACACCAAGGAAAGTCCCATCCGGACACGGGACGAAGTCTTCAATCTTGTATCTTCATAGTCCAGGAGTCCGGCTGAAGGTATAGTCCGGCTACCCGAACACCCCCTAATCCAGGACTCCCTCACCTGTCTTCCTCATCTGAAGCCTAGGCCTTAGAGTCTTGTTGCAATTTGTATACCTATGTCCCTCCAAACCACAGTTTCCACAGGTGATAGTACCCATCCTACTAGTGTCTCTAGGAGCTGGAACCTCAAACTCACCCTTCCTCCTTGCTGTCTGCTTTTTCCCTGCCTTTTCTTTGAACACAGGAGGCTGGATATGTGGAGTGTTTGTATCAGGCCAGCAATCTGGACCAGGGACAGGGAAAATTATTGCTTTGTATGCCTCCAGGTACAGTGGCTTCTTGAAGAATTCATTAACATAGTCTTCAGAATGGAGCTTTTGCTTTGTCAATGCAGATATGGCATGACTGCAAGGACAACCTGTCATGTCCCATCTCTTGCAGTCACATGTACATGTTTCCATGTCCACACAATATTGGTTTTCTTTGCTTGTTACTTGCCAAATTGTCTCACCAGCTCTGTCAGCCTGGCAGTGCTTGGCATACTTTTTGTTCTCTTCTAAAATCTCTGAGTAATTTGGTGTGATTGTCCACCTGCATGTCTGCAACTTCTCCCTAGTCTGCTGCATCTTTATCATCTGCTTGGTTCTAATCCCTTCAAACATTGTCCTTATTGGTTTGGCTCTAACATCAAGTATCATCTTGTTGAAGACTTCACTAAGGATTTTCACAACTAGATCTGTTTTGCAAGTATGATCCATAGCATACCTAGCCCAAGTAGAGACCTCTATATTTTTAAGCCATTTCCAGGCATCCTCAGACTGTGCTTTCAGAGCTGCCATCCCTAATTCATGCCCATGCCTAGTGTAAGAGTAGCTAGCCTGGTCAACACACTGCTTTAGTTCTTTGCTTCTATACCCAGCTGCTTGAAAGTTTGCATATATGTGCCTAAGACAGAATCTTTGAGGTGAATCAAGGAACACCTCATTTATTGCCTTAAGTAACCCCTATACATTCAGAAAACAGGGTCACACATGAACACACTGAAATAATTCTATGAAGTACTATACTATAGCATCAATGATTTACTTGCTAACCTTTTGCCTGTCAGATATTATTGTGTATGTTCCAAATTTGTTACCACTACCAATGCAGCATCTCAGCTGAGTTAAAAACCAAGTCCAACTTTCTCCATCTTCCTTATCAACCACAGCAAAAGCTATGGGGTAGATGTTGTTGTTGCCATCCCTTCCTGTGGCAGCAAGAATTTGTTGTCCAGTGGTTAACTTGACGAAACACCCATCAAGCCTTGGATGCAGTAAAACATTAGCTACAGGCCAAATATGACCCAAAATTCAGAACAGTAAATTCAACAACAATTACCTACAAATGGTCTGCAACCATTCAGAAACCCTTCCTCTGATGCTGCCAGACAATAGAACATGTACTTGAATCTAGGAGTGGGTGCAGGATTTTCTGGGTCAACATCTGCTGCACATCATCTTCACAACCAACATGCTCTAGACCTTCTATTCCTTTCTCCTCATCAACAACATAGTACATATAATCATCAGCTCCACAGCCCTCAGACGCAATAAGAGAAACCAGAGTAATATATGATATGTCTGACTGGTAAATTCTTCTAACCACAGATTCTCTGGCTAGAAAATGAAACCAAATTTCCCACTTTGGGTCATCAATACTGCAACATAGATTAAGATAGTTATAATTAAACGGCCTGGACAATATTAAGATTTCTCACAGTTAACTGTTTTTCAGTTCTCTGACAGCTTGGATTCACTGAAAACACAACGCAATGTTAAGGTTGCTAACAGATTTCAATTTATGCACAAACAGGGTTGTAATCTGAATCTAAGTGTGCAACTAGCCTATATATCATGCTTCTAAAATTAACCTAAAATTACATAAACATTATGAGAAATCAGATGCCATACCTCGCTCCGCCAGCAGGACGAGGAACCTTGCGCCGGCCTCAACCTACGCTTCTTCTCGTCGACGGTACTACAACCGGAGGCGGCCTCACGACATCTGGGACGGCTGAGATTGCGGTTGGGAAGGCTGTGGAACCACGAAGCTTGTGTTGCCTAGCCAGTTATCAACCTCCGAGAAGCCGGCAACATCGCCTCCCACCACGTTGGGGGGGATGCCTCCAAGCGATTCGGCGCCGGAGTTTGCATCCACCGCCGCCATGAACGCCGCCGGCTAGGGTTAGGAGAAGAGCTCGGGGGAGAGTGAGGGAGCGTGGGGACGAGCGGCCCGGTCGGCCAGCTTAGTCCTGCTCCGACCAGGTGCGACCGCGACGGCCGGGTCTAACGGCTGCGAGGGAGCGCCGTTAGCCGTTACCGCTGGCGTCCACCTGACATGTGGGCCACTGCTGTCAGAAACGGGTTTAAACGCTCTAAAACGGTCAATTCGTCAACTTGGTAGTTTTTAGTCACGCGCTTCCAATTTTTTGGTAGTTATCAGCCACTTTTAAAAAAGTGGTAGTTCTGTAGGACGGAAGCCCCAATTCTGGTAGTTTTTTGTCAAACACTCAACTTTTTAGGGACTAAACTAGGCATTGGGACTAAATGAAGAAAACTCTCAAGGAGAGTCTTTTTAGGACTTTTTTGGACTTTTTCAACAATGCTTCTTCATGCACCCATTGGCTCGCCACCCCATGTTGTTATTTGATTGTTATTTTTCTATATACTAGGGGCAACATGGTCATATAATAACCTTTAGGAAGGGACTAGAGACTTTTTAGTCTCTGGAAACAAACAAGGAGGGACTTTTTAGGAACTAGGAACTTTTTAGTTGGGACTAGAAAAAGTCTTAGGACTAGAGAACCAAACAGCACCTAAGATATGCCATTGCTATGCTATGCATGGCCTATAGTCGTCGTATAGACACATAGGTTAGATCGATCGGGATTATACTACTTATTAGCGATCAAGTTAGTCTACTTACGGGATATGTATTTATAAATTATAATAGACAAAAGTTAGACCGATTGAAAGCCCAAACCTAGCAAAGTAGTGTGGGGCGGCGCCGCCGCGCCCGTCCATCTCGCGACCTCAGCTTGGCCAGAAAGTCGTTGCCAGGGTCCATTGGCCATCTAGGCAGAGGAGTGGACCACATCAGCGACCTCCCCGACGACCTGCTCCTCCTAATCCTCGCCAGCCTCCGCTGCGCCGCCGCCGCAGCCCGCACCAGCGTCCTCTCCCGCCGGTGGCGCAGCATCTAGGCCCACCTCCCCGCGCTCGGTTTCCGTTATGTCGCCTTCTGGTGGCTCCAGCCAGTGCTCGCCCAAGCTGGACGCGCTCTTCTTCTCCGTCCGTGCGCCTACTGCCGAGTGCTAGTTCCCCGTGCTGACGACGCTCGATATCCGTAGCAGCCGGAGATTCGGTCTTTGGATCCTTGAGATGGTGGTGGACTGCCAAGAGATGACGAATTTCGGTGTTGCACAAAGATAGCACTGTTCCTATATTAATGCAGCTTCGAGGTCTTTTTGGACCTCTCTCCTGTCAAAAAAAATGGAGAGTGCAGCGCGTGACGCCGGGAAGTACGGCAACGCATACAAGAAGCTCATGCGGCACATCAATGGAGAATCCGGGCATCTTTTTTTTCCCATTGTTTTTGAGATAGCTCACCATCCATGCCAAATGGTGAAGAATCCGTGCATCTGACGTGATCTGCATACAAGAAGCTTGTCTGCCACATGACACGTGACGGAGAATCAGTTCTACTTGTAACCAACATGTCATAGAAAACGGTGGGGTTTTTTTCTTAAAAGAAAAAGGAAAGGTCGGCCCCAATGTGAATCATGTCGATTTTTTCTCATCCCGTTCACCATCTTCTTCTTCTTGTTCTTCTTCTTCGGTTCCTCACCCCAAATCTTCGGCTCCATCCAGGCCGGCTCTCACCCAACTTGTGCACAATGACCAAAGGGTGAAGAATCATTTTGAGTTGGTTTTGTGGGTCTGTGTCTCGGACAAGTTCCTTATCAAAGATATAATCAAGTCTGTGATAGAAGTGTCCACGATGAAGAAGTGTGATCTTGCTCAGATGGAGGCACTGCAAAAGGAACTTACTGGGGTTTTGGGCAAGAAACGGTACTTCCTAGTCTTGGATGATGTTTGGAATGAAGATAGACAGAAGTGGGATGATATGAGATCATTACGATGCTCACAAGCTGGCTCAGGCAGTGCTATAATTGTGACAAGCTGAAGTGATAAAGTTGCTTCTATCATGGGCACACATCATCCACGTCAGATATCACTTCTTAATGATGATCAATCATGGGAGCTTTTTCACAAAAATGCATTTGGAAGGGAACTGGAGAAGCAAGAAGAACTAATTTCAATGGGTAAGAGTATTGTCAACAAGTGTAAGGGGTTGCCTCTTGCTATCAGGACCATAGCAGCTTTACTTCGTTCGAAGAATCACAATCAGTGGTTTTCCATTCTGTATAGTGTTGTCTGGAAGGATGACATCCTCACAACACTAGGATTGTACCTGCACTTCAGCTGAGCTATGATCACTTGTCATCAGAAGAAAAGATATGTTTTTCCTTGTGTGCTATTTTCCCCAAGGATAGCCAAATGGATAAAGACATGCTAATCCAGCTATGGATGGCAAATGACTTTACTGCATCGGAAACAAGAGGCCTACAAATTTTTCATGTGCTAGTTTGGAGGTGTTTCCTCCAAGATGTGGAGATTCAAAAGAATAGCCTCTTCGATTTTGCAGATGAGCACATCCACCGACCAACTACCTGCAGGATGCATGATCTCATGCATGACCTTGCCGAATTTGTAAGCGGAAAAGATTGCACCATTCTGCAAAGATCCACAAAAGCCAGTTCATTAGCTCACGAGGTTCGATACTTGTCAGTTGATAATCTTCACTACTAGGAAAACGCTTATAGATAGAAGTTTACCAGTAGCGTTTGTTTATAACCCCACGCTACGACTAGTTAGTAGTAGCGCTGGCTATAAAGAGCGCCATTGGTATCAGTTAGTAGCAGAGCTTGTTACATAGCCCCACGCTACTGCTAAGTGTAATACACCACACATCCGGTCAAAAAATAGCAGCAGCACCTGTCGTCCAACCTGCGCTACATCTAGTGGGCTTAGCAGTAGCGCTAGCCCATTGCCCGCGCTGCTGTTTAGCCCACTACCTCCCCCCGCACCCCCCGGCCCGGCCGGCCTCATCACTCTCACTCACACTCCCACACTCCTCCCTCAATCCCCCGCGCGCCGCCGTCGACCCCCGCACACTGCCGTCCCCCGCGCCGGCCCTCCTCCCTGCGTCGGCCGCCCTAGCCCGCGCCATCCCTCCTCCCCGCCGGCCGCCCAGCTCCCCCGCGCCGGCCTCCCACCTCCGCCCGCCGCCCCGGCCCCCACGCCGGCTCTCCTCCCGCGTCGGCCCTCCTCCACCGAGAGGTACTCCTCCCTCCTTCCTCCTCCTCCCTCCCTCCCTAGTTATAGTTATTAGAGTAGTTATTTTGAATTCTATGTAGTTGAAAAAAATGTAGGTTATGATCGAACCCTTGCTTGGACAGATTAGGTATGAACCCTAGTTAATTCGTATGAACCCTAGGTTTTTAAATTTAGCTAGGTTTTAAAGTTAGGACAGAAATTTAGCTAGGTTTTTAATTAGGTGTATTTAATAGAATTTAGGTGTTTTAAGTGTATTTAAAAGAGTTTTAGGTGTTTTAGTTGTTTTAGGTGTAGTTAACAGAATTTTAGGTGTTTTAGTTGTTTTAGGTGTAGTTAACAAAATTCTAGGTATTTTTTAGTTAAAGCAATTGTTGTTATATTTTTTTAGTTAAAGTAATTTTTCCTGTTATATGCAAATTTGCAATGGACATGTCATATTTTGAACATGTCACATTTTGGACATGTCATATTTTTCTGAGTGGCCTATGTTTTGCCAGAAATGTCGATTCGTTTACATTCTGGCAAATTTCAGGCGCTCGATATGTCTTGTTTTTAGCAAAGGTCATGCCAAATTTTGCTAAGTGTTTATTATTATTTTTCATAATTAAGCATTTTGTTCTCGACGTCGATGATGCCTATCCGGCATCCTCATCGTCGACTCGGCGGAGGACTCCTGGTTGAGCCGAGGGGCCATGTCCGGGACTGGGCTCCGCCGGGATGGTACTAGGTTGTGCTACCTTCTGGTGAGCGCAGCTTAGTGAGGAGCCAGCCCATCATCGACCGGGAGCTTCTTTGGTGGCGGTCACGTGGGCCTGCATCGGTGGAGAGGCTTGAGTCCCCCGCGCAGGTGGTACAGCACCGTGTCATGGAGGAGAACGCGCATGTCCAGCGCTATTTGGTTGCGTTGGCGAACGGCCGGTTCTCCAATACTTGGCAGATTCTTTGGTGATCTCACCGGAGCTATGATCCGGTGATGGTTCCTTCTCTTTGGGTGTCCACCGCGGCCCACTAAACCTAGAAGAGCTATTATTCGAGATGTATTACTGATATTATATGATGATCTTTGCTACAAACTACTATATATGTATTCGATGATGGATTATTAATAACCTATTAGTTATTTGCTTATTGAATGCAAAAGATGAGCCCAGTTTGTGCTACAAACTACTATATATGTATTCGATGATGGATTATATGATGATATTTACTACAAACTAGGTTCGATGATGATCTTTGCTACAAACTACAAATTTTAGGTGTTTTAGTTGTTATATGATGATCTTTGCTACAAACTACTATATATGTATTTGATGATGGATTATTAATTACCTATTAGGAAATGTCTGACGACGAAAGGGAATTCGCTGTGTGCGAGTACTGCGAAGATGAGCGCGGTCTGTGTGACAGGCCTCACCTGGTAGAAGGTCGGCGCTTCAGCATCAAGCTCCAAGAGACCTTCGATGTTGACACGGTACGCAACGACGACAAGTGTTTTTTGTTATTTTTTGCACAACTTCTCTGCTTCTTCAACGTGTAATTTTCGTCTTTTACAATTCGACTAGCTTATCCCATGCCATGCAAGACCCTATGTCTTGGAGAAGATGGGTTTTGAAGATCATGAAAGAATGGAGACAAAGATAATTCAACTAAGGACCCATCATGATTATGATTTTGCTGTAAATCTATAAAATTTTGTGAACTCATCCAATTTTGGTTGTCTGAATTGGGAAGCCCTTTGCAAGGCGAATGATTTTCATGAGGGTATGCTTCTCACCTTCGATCTTGGTGATCCTGACATCGACGAAAATAATATGACCATTTGGGTCCTTGTTGACACGCTTTCAGTTCTACCGCTGTGTGAGTTTCTTAAACATATTTACTAAGTAATTTATATTATTTATTTCAAAATATTTGACAGCTTATTTCCATTGACAGCTTATTTTCATTCTTCAAAAAATTTACAGAAAATGGTAGACAGAACCTACTACTACAATGATGAAGCACAATTAACTTATAAGGAGCAAGATGGTCTTATCGCATTTTTTACTAATATTGAGAATTACAATAGCTATTATCAAACTCCTCCACATTATGGTCAATACGTGCCACTAGTGAACGTGTTGAACTACGATAACATCAATGGAGATATCATGGTAAGATTTTCTACTATTACGACATTCGTGCATCTTTTGCATAAATTCTTCTAAAACTAAACTATATTGCTAACTACAAAGTTATTACTATGTTTTTGAACAGAAAATCCCAATGGATTGTGTGCATCATCTGATGTTGACGAGAGGTCGCGTTAATGTTATGAGCTTACGACCACCACGGCCAGGTCAGCCGCAGTATCCACATCACTCCTGTCCATACCCGATTTCTAAAAGCGAGGAAGCCATGATAATAAATGATTTCAAAAAATGTTTGAACCATCGTAGAGAGCTACTTGGAAGCAACATTGTGCGTAGGCCGAGACATGGAGACAGGATGATCTCCGTTCTTTATTATGGAGAGTCAATTTTCCTTAATGCAGCGTCAATGCCTATCTTGTTTTATGATATTTTACCTAAGAGAGGGTAGAGTAGGTCCTATGAGAGGAGTAGGTCGTAGCTAGAATGTGTTATTATGTGCTACAATGTGTTAGAGTTGATGATGATGAGGAGGAGTTGTGATTATGACTAGTGACCACCTTGTTATATGATGTCTCATTGACGAACATTTTTTGATGGTGATGACAAGTGGTAATGAATATGCTATTTAAACAGACTAGTTCATAATGAGTTGTTATTGTATAAAAGATATATCTGTTTAAACATGTACAGCGCCAAAATACTAAAAAAAACATAAATGTTAGCAGTGGCGTGGGCCTGAAAATGTGCTACTAGTACTTGAACTTACCAGTAGCGCTGGCCTAAAAACGCGCTACTGCTACAAAATAGCTGTAGCGCTGTAGCAGTAGCGCTGGTGCCCGCGCTACTGGTAGCTCAAAAACCAGCGCTACTGGTAAGCTTTTCCCTAGTAGTGCTTTATTATTATTACTGGAGTGACCTGGAGGCAATTCTAGCTCCCTGGCCCCGCACAATATTACTCGAAAGGATATCGTCTGACACTCGTCAGAGTATAGCCAAGTCAACATGCATGTCCTTGCGAGCATTGAAGACACTCTCTATCTATACACAAATGACAAACTTGAAGCATCTACGATATCTAGATTGTTCTCATTCTGATATGTATATATGCATTGCCTGAAGCCACTACCATGTTGTATAGCCTGCAAACATTGAAGCTCACTGGTTGCAAGAATCTTGAGAAATTACCAAAAGGCATGAGATATATGAGCAGTCATCAGCACATCTTCCTCGTTGTGTGTTATAGTTTGAAGCGCATGCCACAAGCTATTGGTCAGCTGACTTCTCTACAGACATTGACAAATTATGTCATTGATAGTGATGCAGGCCGTGGAATTGATCAACTGAAAAATTTGAATCTAGGCGGTGGTATTTCTTTGACAGAGTTGGCAAAAGTGCACAGTACAGAAAACGCTAAACAAGGCAATTTGGCTTCCAAGCATAATCTGAAACGATTGTCACTCAAATGGTCTGGACCTTATAGCACATGCATTAATACAGAAGCAATATTAGAGGCCCTTCATCCTCACAAAGGGCTTGAAGCTTTAGTGTTATATCGGTATGGTGGTGCCATATTTTCATCATGGATGCACGACTCTACATAGTTAGAACATCTCAATGAACTTCGTCTGAGTCGTTGCTGGGTATGCAAGGACCTTCCACCATTATGGCAGCTGCCCTCCCTCAAGTACTTGCATTTGGAATCTTTGAATAGCTTGACAAGTTTATGCGTTGGAAATGATGATACACAGAATGGGCAATCATGTATTTCTCCACCACCCTTCTTTCCTAAGCTGCAAACCATGGAAGTTGTCAACATGCGTAGTTTAAGGAGATGGCACCAGGAGGTGGCAGGACAAGTAGCGGTTGAATCATTTCCTCAGCTCAAGGAGTTCCTCCATGACTGTTATATGGAATGGAATCTGGCAATGTATATTACTCGATCGGTCTTCAAGTACTCACTATTACTTGTATGAAATAATTCATTCACTGAGATTTTCTTTTCTTCAAGCACATCGTGGAGTAGTCTGTTGTTTCCATGAAAAAGAAGTTGGCCAATCAAATGTTCTCCTCCTCTGTTTACTTAGATTGAATATATAGTCGTGCCTACTTGCGGATTAGGCACAATTGTTGTATTTAATCTGCCGCTGCTTTAAATCTCCTCTACCCATTACTGAAATAGTACATCAGTAAGCGGTTCGGCAGCAAGTAACTCCGGTTCAGCTCACCACTAATTAATCTTCAGCAATGTCATACGTTTATGGCATTAGAGAAGCTAATTCCTTGCAGCTCCCGTGGAAGATTCAGGAGTCCAAAAGTGCCCGACTCTCGATGTCTAAAAAATTCAGACATTCATAATCTCCGATCTCCATGTAAAAAAAACAGAGTTGATCAGGATGGTCAATAATGTGGAGATATTGGTGAACCATGATCGCAATTACTGAACCATGATTCTATCTGTCAAAATGGAAACATGAAACATGCCTTGTTTACCCGAAACATGAGCAAACCAGGCCTCTTTGTTACAACGCCCTCATTACAAGGAAAAATAAAAATCAGGGAATTGCCATTGCCATGCATTACATCACAGATGGCATTGATCTTCAGAAACATCCAAGCAACAGGTGGTGGTATGGTCCTGAGAAATGAAAAAGGAGAGCTCATCTTCACAGCATGCAGGCAGTTGTTTACATGTAATAATAGCCTCCAAGCGGAGTTGGAAGCATGTAGGGAGGGACTGCAGCTGGCCGTGCACCGTACAGACATGCCCATCTTGGTGGAGTTAATGAAATCTCCCTTTATCCCGCAAAAAAAAATCTTCAGGTAGTCACTGTCCCTGTTACTGTTAATTATTAACAATACAACTGTCTATAGTTAAGGTCTTGGGTCATACAAAGTGAAGTATAAACAGCTGAGTGTGCACATGCGTTTTGCATATCCGTTGCAAGCATCATAGGTTCACGTAGTGGGCGGGTGTACTGAGTGTGCACCCAAGCAGCTGTTAGTAGTTCAGCTTCACCTCAGCTGATGGTGGACATGAAAAGAGAGGAGCCAGCCGGCGTGTGTTGGTGGTTCAGTCATTCTCGTGTGAAAGAAAAGGAGAGTATTGAATTTGTTGGATGGAACACAACCGGGTCATGTTACTGTGTCTTTCCTCGAAATCCAAGATGCCTTCCTCCAAATGTATGTTAATGCTAGTCCTGGTTCCTGGCGGACTCGGGCCAGGTTTCTACCGGAAGTTTTGGCACAACATTAAAAATACGGTCCTTCCCTTCTTCGACGACTTTGCAAACCTCCGTGTGGATGTCAAACGCTTCAACAGGGCTCACATGATTCTCCTCCCAAAAAAAGACTCCACCAGATCCTCTAATGACTTCCGCCCTATTTCCTTGGAAAATTGCCACCCAAAGGCAATTGCTAAGGTTATTACCAACAGGATAAAACCCCTTATCCCTCTTCTGGTCCATGGTGACCAAACCGGCTTCATCTCCGGTAGATGTATTGCTGAGAACTTCATCTATACTGCGGACATCCTCAGCGCCTGCCACATCCGGAAGGCGCCCACTATGGTTCTCAAACTTGATTTCCGTAAAGCCTTCGACTATTTCTTGGGAATCGCTCCTCCTCATTCTCCTCTCTAGAGGTTTCCCGACCACCACCGTTACCCGGATCCGAACTCTGCTTGTCTCTAGTAAGACGGCAGTGCTGCTCAATGGGACGCCAGGCCATTGGACCAACTGTAAGAATGGTCTGCGTCAGGGTGACCCGCTATCAGCATACCTCTTCATCATTGTAGCCGACCTGCTTTAGCGTTTAATCATTCATGCCTTCTCGCCCGACCATCTATGCCACCCGATCTACAATGACAGACCCCCGACTATGCTCCAGTATGCTGACAACCCCCTAATCATTGCTCGTGCCTCTAGCCATGCTGCGACCACGCTCAAAGACATCCTTGACAAGTTCGCCCTTGCTACCGGCCTCTCTATTAACTTTCACAAGAGTACTTTCATGCCCATCAACACGGACCACACAACCAGCCTTAACATTGCCCAAACCTTCGGCTGTGACCTATCCTCCTTCCCCCCAGATCTATCTAGGTCTCCCACTCTCTCACATTAGACTCCCGTCTTTGGCCTTTCAACCCATCATTCAGCGCTTTCTAAAATACCTCTCCGGGTGGGCAGCCAAACTTCTCTCCCGCGGAGCGAGACTAACCCTCATCTCCTCCACTCTAGACGCCCTCACCACTCACTTTATGTCTGTCTTCATGCTACCCAAGAAGACTATCAAAAGACTAGACTCCATCTGTAGATCCTTCTTTTGGGCAGCGGATGAAAATTGCTCCGGGGCTAAATGCCTTATCGCTTGAAAAAATGTTTGCACCCATAAGATGGCTGGCGGGCTTGGTATAAAATAATTTGGCTCTCCAAAACAATTGCCTTCCCATGAAATTCGCCTTCAAACATCTTCAAAAACCTGACCTACCTTGGGTCAACTGGTTCTTTCAACACTACTCTCTCGACTTCACATCTAGGCCACCAAACCCCTCTACCTCTGGAAAATCGTTAACCAACAGCTATACCACCTTCGTAAAATTTCTTTCGTCCTTACTAACAATGGCACTTCCAATTTCTTCTCGCTCGATACTTGGCTTTTGTGACTCCGCTTCCAAAAAAATACCCCCACCTTTTCTCTCACTCCACTCCTCGCTCTGTCCTGGTATCTCATGTCATGCATAATGGTTTACTCGCTACTCTGCGGAACCGCCTAACCAATGCGGCTTTTGTCGAGCTTGCGTCTGTTTTGTCTTTGTTCCAGGATGTTATCACAAGCAATGCGCCCGACGACAGGTTCCTCACCCATGGTTCCTCGTTCACCTCGAGGTGCAGCTACTCTTTGATCTCCTCCGACCATGAGCTTGACCTCAACGCAGGGCACATTTGGGGATCCAAGGCACCAATCAAGGTGAGGATCTTCGGCTGGCTCCTCTGTCGTAACAGGCTAAGCACGATGGCGAACTTACATCACAAGACCATTACCTCGGGATCGTCTTTCCCTCGCTGCAGCTTGTCTTCAGAGGATGCGACGCACCTCGCTCTACTCTGCCCATGTGCGGGCCAGGTTTGGTCCCTATTGTGACTCCAGGCCCCTAACTGCATCGACCTCATCTAGGATACTCCTACTCCGATAGGCCTCGACATCAACATTTGGCGTACTGTCGCCCTCGTCGTCCTCTGGAAGCTCTGGGATTCCAGAAATGCTCGTGTGTTCCATAACGAGATACACTCCAACCTAGATACTATTCAGAACATTATCTCCGATTTCACGCTTTGGTCCTTCAGATTTAAGGACCACGTTAGTAGGGAGGCTACCATGTCTTGGCGCCTGTACCTCTCCTCTCTCTGTAATCTAGAATGTAATCTGCAACTTGCCCTCGGGCACCTTTGAGTAATATATTCAGGTGAGGATCCTCTCCCC
>NC_041392.1:1521872-1579298 GCF_002162155.2 Triticum dicoccoides
TCTCCTATTCTGTGCATCCATTTGGTCAACCAGCTTCAGCGCGTACCAAAATCCACCAAAACCAATGAGATAGCAAAGAAGGCGGCCAGCAGAAATAAAGGAAACTTAGCTACTTGTTTTTCAGGCAGGGCTGAGAAAGTTCTTATTCACCGAGCAAACATAGCTCATTTTGTAGGAAGAAAAATCTAAAAAATTATGCCAAAATAAAGGTCAAATGTGCCGCCAGAGAGGACACTTGCGCAAACTTGCCCTCATGAGCCAGTAACAAGCAAACATATGTTTATCTTGATAGAGAAGAACCAAGAACCATGTGATTTCAGACATGAACCACATGAAAATATATTGGTTGCTCTTAAATCGGCCACCCCGTCACCATGTAAATTACAAATCTTTATCCTGATAGAGGTGAACCAAGAACCATCATACCTTGTATTTAGATGGACCGAACAAAGCACATCTTATATATCTAAGGCTAGTCATAGTGGTGAGTAACTTAGACTAATGTCATGCATATAACACTAGTCTATGTTACCACTTTTATAGTGCAAAGTAACATAGAAGTAGTATCATAGATGATTACATTTATTAGCTTGTAGACTCATTTATTCTTGGGAAGCGCTATGTTACAGTAACATATTATGTTACTCTAAGAACCTCTTTCCTCATTAACTACTTGCCACATAAGAAAATTGCATTGGGGTGTGTTAAGTTACTAGCTAAGTTACTCCCACTATGACCGGCCTAAATAGCTAGCCCTCACTAATCTATTTCTCTCAACAGGCAAGCATACCACCTCATCACACAACATGCATGGTAAAAGTCCCACCTCCACTAAACTATTTTTTTGAACATGCAAGCATGTCACATCATCATGCAACGTGTATGGAAAAAGACTCACCTTAACATGCAAACATACATGAGAATTTTTTCATTATGTTACTTATATCAAATAAATATTTTACAACTAACAATAATCAAACACAATAAATAATATGTATTATCAGTTTTAGCTCTTATATTATTACTCAAAATATCCATGTTTCATAGTAAATCTCATTGAAAATGATGCAAAATATTCCTGCAACAACGTGCGGGATATCGTCTAGTATCTAAAGTGTTTCGACCCGAAAAGAGCTACATTCTGGTCTTCTAGACATAGAAAACACATGAATAAAGTGCATATAACTCCTCAAACTACGGTAATCACCAGAAAGAATCCCAATTATTTTCACCATGCGGTATGCGGATCATAGATCATAATAGGTGTCTACAACTTGCAAGATCGGATCAAGAACACAAATATATTCATGAAAACATAATAGGTCGGATCATGAATCCCAATTATTTCTGAAATCATGGCACTCAGCCCTAGTGACAAGCATTAAGCATAGCATAGTCATAGCAACATCAATCTTAGAACATAGTGGATACTAGGGATCAAGCTCTAACAAAACTAACTCGATTACATGATAAATCTCATCTAACCCATCACCGTCCAGCAAGCCTATGAGGGAATTACTCACTCCTGGTGGTGACCATTATGAAATTGGCGATCGAGGAAGATTGGTGATGATGATGGCGATGAATCCCCCTTTCCGGAGCTCCGAACGGACTCCAAATCAGCCCTCCAGATGAAGAACAGGAGGTGGCGGCGGCTCCGTATCTTAAAACATGATGAACTCTTCTCCCTGATTTTTTCTCCCCGAATAGGGTCATATGGAGTTGGAGTTGAGGTTGTAGGGGCTCCAGGGGGCCCACAAGCCTGCAGGGCACGCCCCCAGGCCTTGTGGACTCTGAGTGGCCCCCCTATGGATAATTCTTGCGCCGGTATTTTTTATTAATTCCAAAAATATTCTCCGTAAATTTTCAGGTCAATCCGAGAACTTTTATTTCTGCACAAAAATAACACCATCGCAATTCTGCTGAAAACAACGCCAGTCCGGTTTAGTTCCATTCAATTCATGCAAATTAGAGTCCAAAACAAGGGCAAAGTAGTTTGGAAAAGTAGATACGATGGAGACGTATCAACTCCCCCAAGCTTAATCCATTGGTTGTCCTCAAGCAATTCGGTTGACAAACTGAAAGTGACAAATTTTTTTTTTTACAAACTCTGTTTGATCTTGTTCTTGCAAATATGTCTAATTGATGTTCAGGTTTTCAGCAAAGATTATGAACTAACCATATGCACAATAACATTTAGGTCTCACATTTACTCATATCAATGGCATAATCAACTAGCGAGTAATAATAAGATATCTCAGATGACAACCCTTTTTTCAAAACAATCATGATATGATATGACAAAATGGTATCTCACTAGCCCTTTCTGAGACCGCAAAACGTAAATGCAGAGCAACTCTGAAGACCAAGGACTGACTAGTCATTATAATTCATGGCAAAAGAGATCCAGTCACAGTCAAATTCAACATCAATTAATAACAATGCATACGAATGACAGTGTTGCTCTCCAGTTGGTGTTTTTTATAAGAGGGTGATGACTCAACAATAAAAGTAAATAGATAGACCCTCTGCAGAGGGAAGCAGGGATTTGCAGAGGTGCCGGAGCTCGGAGCTTTTAAAATAGAGATGAATATAATTTTGAGCGGTATGCTTTCATTGTCAACATAACAACCAAGAGTTCTCACTATCTTCCATGCTAGATACATTATAGGAGGTTCCCAAACAGAATGGTAAAGGTTTTACTGCCCCTCCACCAACAATCACACTCCACGGCTAGCCAAATCCACAGGTACAGTCCATACTAACAACAATCCTCGGGGAGTTTTGTTTATGATTATATTTTGATTTGATTCTGAGCAAGGAATTGGGCATCCCGATTACTAGCCACATTCTCGTGAATGACAAGTGAATAAACACTCATCGTGAGAATAACCCACCTAGCATGAAAGATACTAACAGCCCCATCCATTACATGAGTGATTTGGGCATACAAAACAGATTATCATGTGAAGGTTTAGAGTTTGGCACCTGCAAATTTACTTGGAACGGCAAGTAAATACCGCATATAGGTAGGTATGGTGGACTCATATTGAACAAATTTGGGTTTAAGGAAGTAGATGCACAAGCAGTATTCCCGCTTAGTACAAGGGAAGACTAGCAAAAGGTTGAGGAGCGACCAACTATAAAGCGACAACAGTCATGAACATGCATTGAGATTAACCAGCATTGAGTGCAAGCAATAGTAGGTATAAATCTCCATGAACATAAATATCATGGAAGGCTATGTTGATTTTGGTTCAACTACATGTGTGAACATGTGCCAAGTCAAGCCACTTAAATAATTCAAAGGAGGATACCATCCTATCATACTACATCATAACCATTTTAAAATACATGTTGACACTCAAGACAAACCATTTTACACTCCTAGCCAATTAAGCATGGCATGAGTAACTATAATCTCTAATTGTCATTGCAAACATGTTTCATTCATAATAGGTTGAATCAAGAACGATGAGCTAATCATATTTACAAAAACAAAATAGGTCAATTTCGTACCAGTTATTCTCCATCTCAATCAATTCATCATATATCATCATTATTGACTTTCGCTTGCACGACTGAACGATGTGAATAATAATAAGAGTGAAAGTGCATTGGACTATGCTGGAATCTACAAACATTTATTTAGAAGAGAAGACAATGTAATATGGGCTCCTTGTTAATTAGATCAACAATAATGCATATGAGAGCCACTCAACATGTTCATCATGGTCTTCTCCTTACGACCCAAAGAAAAGAAAAAGAATTTCAAAGAAACACACTGAAATATTTTTAGAGTTTTTGTTTTTTTTGAAGAAAGCAAATAACAAAAACAAAAACAAGAAAAACCATTTACACGGGAAAGCTCCCAACAAGCAAAAGAAGAACATGACATATTTTTGGGTTTTCTTTTAATACTACTATTAATTAAACTAGGAAGAAACTAGAAGTAATTTTTTTTGGATTTTCTGAAAGTTTTTAAAGCACACAAGAAGAAAGCGAGAGAAAAAACTAGCATGAATAATACAATGAAAAAGTATGAACACCGACAACTGGAATGAGTGTGTGAACATGAACGTAATGTCGGTGAGAAATACGTACTCCCCAAGCTTAGGCTTCTGGCCTAAGTTGGTCCGGGGCCATGGCTCGAAATAATTCTCTCTCAGATACTCCGGAGGGTTCTGGGGGTTCCACTGGTTGGCGAGCTCCTATGGCTCCCACTGATAAACAGGTTCCTGATATGGATCAGGTGATATTGCTGGCTCAGGGACTGGGGATCGCGTCCGCTCCCAGTATGCATAAATATCATCGGGCATAATGATGTACCTGCCTGAATGAATATCAAACAAAGAAGGTGCAGGCAAAGTAATAATCTGATAGGTGCCCTGACTGAACACTAGGTTATAGATGAGCCGCTTATCATCGTCTTTCGAAATAAATTCATGTCCTACCATACTCGCATAATCTAAGTACTTAGTGGGTAACAACATCTCCTCTTTATCATCAAGTCTAATGGGTAACTCAAAATATTTAGCTAGATGGGAAGCATAGATACCTACGAAAAGAGGACCCCTCGAACAGTTTAAGCTCAACCGTCGAGAAATCATAGCGCCCAACCTAAAAGTTCTATCAGTATATAGAGCATGGCTTGAAATGGCAAAGTCAGGAGCATTGAGGCCTCCACTCTCCCCACGACCAAACAAACATCCCCGCAAATAATGAATAATAGCATAAAACAGGAAAAATGTAAACTAGCCACTCTGGCTTCCGACACCCCTCTCTCTTCTCCCATAGTAGTTTCGGCAATAAAGCCCTCCACATCTCTAGGATGTGGTTCACTGACGCTGCCCTCATAAGGTAATTTGCAAACATTGCAAAAATCATAAAGAGTCATTTTCTTAGGCACATCATATAAGTGAAATTCTACCATAGGAGGATCTTCCCTATAACGAAAGTGAAAATGTTGCATGAAGGTGTTAGTGAGTAGGAGGTATTAGTTACACCTATCTTGGAGGAAAGTGGTGATGCCGGCATTCTCCGCCAAATAATAGAAATCATCATAAATTACGGCCGCTCTCAAGAATGCATCACTTGGCCATTCACATGGCCGAACCTCCATGGCACGCGGAAGATTATACTTAGGCTTCTTCTTGTCCTCATTCTCATTATCTTTAGAACCCTGGCTCTTAACCATCTCTTCATCATTTCTTTTCTCTGAAAATTTCTGAAATTTTTAGTGACTCAAAATAAAAGTGAACAAAAACTCAACAAAACTAATAACAACTACTCCTACAAGTGTCTAGAGGCTATATCATGCAACAAAACTACTTTGGGCCATAACAATTTGACATGCAAGCTCAAGAACAAGGTCATCACAGCAGCAAAAAATTGCAATATATAAAGTACTAGAACAAAAACTAATTCGACCATTGGAGGAGTCACATACCGATGAATTATCCCCCAAAACAGTTTTGCAAATGGAGTTTTGAGCAAGGAGATCGAAAATGGTAGCAAGATGAGCTAGAACACGGGTTTGAGAAATGGTGGGATTTTTCTGGAGCAAGACGAAGTGAATGGGTGCTGGCATAGGTGAGGGGGGCCCACGTGGGACCCACAAGCCTTGGGGCGCGCCCAGGCGGTGGGTGCGCCCTGTGGGCTTGTGGCCTTGTGGTTCCTGAGTAATTTACCACCTCTAGTCACAACTGTAACAATATTATCATTGTTCTTATTATTCACCTCATTGAGCAAATCATTTTGCGCCTTGAGTGCTTGTTCTACTTGAGTTTTTACAATGGAAGCATGTTTACTAATAAGTTTAAGATCATTAACGGTTATGCATATATAATCACCCAAGCATTCAAGCATATAAGCATACGTTTCAATTGTCTACTAATATAAGCATTGAGGTTCTCTTGTTTAACAATAAAGTTATCAAATTCATCTAAGCATTGACTAGCAGACTTATTATGAGGAATATCACCTTAATCAAATATATAGAGAGAATTTACCTCCACTACCTCTGTCGGAGCATTAAGACCATGTATTTCTTCAATAGGTGGTAAATTCTTAACGTCTTTAACTTTAATACCCTTTTATTACATAGATTTCTTTGCCTCTTGCATGTTTGCACGACTGAGAAATAGAATTGACTTAGGAGATGGTTTGGGAAGAGTCCAATCATAAGGTTCATTCCCTAAAAACACAGCCAACAGAACTAACTAGGTGGTCCCTAGAAGCATCGGTTAGTCCATTATAAAAGATATCAAGTATCATTTTTCTTGAGAGAATGGTCAGGCAAAAAATTAAGTAACTGGAGAAGCCTCCCCCAAGCTTATGGGAGACTCTCTTCTTCAATTTGCACAAAGTTAAATATTTCTTGTAAAGCAGCTTGTTTCTTATGAGAAGGAAAATATTTTTCAGAGATGTAATATGTCATATTCTGGGGACTACGAACACAACCAGGAGCAAGAGAATTAAATCATATCTTAGCATCACCCTTTAATGAGAAAGGAAACAACTTAAGAATATAGTAATAGAGAAAAAAATTCCTCATAAGAAAATAGGGTGGCTATATCATTCAGTTTAGTAAGATGTACCACAACAGTTTCCGATTCATAACCATGAAAAGGATCAGATTTAACCAAAGTAATTAATTCAAGATCGACAGAGAATTCATAATCCTTATCAGTAACAAAGATAGGTGAAGTAGCAAACTTAGGTTCATATTGCATTCTAGCATTCAAAGATTTTTGTTTTAGCTTGGCTAACAATTTCTTAAGGTCATCTCTATCATTGCAAGCAAAAAAGTCTCTAGCAATTTCTTCATCCATAATATAACCCTTAGGTACCTTAGGCAATTCATATCTAGGGGCAGAATCATAATCTTCAGTTTCAATAATTTCATCAGTTTCAGTAATTTCATTCTCTCTAACCCTAGCAAGTTGTTCATCAAGAAATTCACCTAGTGGCACAGTCTTATCAAGCAAAGTACTAGCATCAACATAAGCATCACTCATAGCAGAAGTAGCATCATCAATTACTTGCGACATATTAAGATTACTAGTAGGTGGTGGTGTCGCAAGCTTACTCAAAACAGAAGGTGAATCAAGTGCAAAGCTAGATGGTAGTTCCTTACCTCCCCTCGTAGTAGAGGGATAGATCTTCGTTTTGGTATCTTTTAAATTCTTCATAGTGATCAACAGGGTTTAGCACACGTGCCGCTTAGCGGCATCCTCTCCTTATTGATCCAGCAAGCAAGAGAGAGGAGGTAGATGAGATCCAAACTAACACGATGGTGTGGTGGTGGTGGTGGCAGCGGAACTCCGGCAGGGCTTCGCCAAGCGCATACCAGTGAAACGTGAGAGGAGTTGGGAGAGGTAACGGGCAAGGGTCGAAGGGTGGCTGCCCCCAAAGCCTCCCCATCTTTTTATAGGCGTGGAGGGGGCTGGTGGATTACCCTCCAAGGCCCTAGGGTCGTTGGCCAAAGGGGAGGAAGGAAATCCCTCCTTTCCTTCCCCACCGATCGCTATCCCCTTTTTAGGGATCCTAATCTTATCCATTTGGATATGATACTATTCCTTGGAGGCTCTTGGTGCACCTAGACCAGGGTTGTAGGGACATTCCCCACTAGCCATGTTCACGTGGGTTCCCCATGCAGGTGGGTCCCACTCCGGAACCTTCTAGAACCTTCCCGGCCAAAAAACTCAAACTTTTTCTGGAACCCCGATAAAAACTTTCCATACATGAATATTTACCTCCGAACTATTCCGTAGCTCCTCGTGATGTCCCGGATCCCATCCGGGACTCCGAACAACCTTCGGACTTTCCACTTCTAATATCTCAATACTACCCTAGCGACACCGAACATTAAGCGTTCGACCCTACGGGTTCGAGAATCATGTAGACATGACCGAGACTCCTTTTCGGTCAATAACCAATAGCGGGACCTGTATGCCCATATTAATTCGTACATATTCCACGAATATCTTTATCGGTTGAACCACGATGTCAAGGATTCAGTTAATTCTGTATACAATTCCCTTTGTCCGGCTATATATTACTTGCCCGATATTCGATCGATGGTATCTCCATACCTAGTTCAATCTCTTTACTGGCAAGTTTCTTTACTCGTTCCATAATACAAGATCATGTGACTAACTCATTAGTCACATTGCTTGGAAGCTCTTTATGATACTATATTACCAAGAGGGCCTAGAGATATCTCTCCGTCACACGGAGTGACAAATCCAAGTCTCGATCCATGCCAACCCAACAGACATCTGCGGAGATACCTGTAGAGCATCTTTATGGTCACCTAGTTACGAAGTGACGTTTGATAGCACGAAGGTATTCCTCCGGTATACGGGAGTTGCATGATCTCATGGTCGAAGGAACATATACTTGACATCAAGAAAGCTATAGCAAATAACTTAAATCATCTGATGCTAAGCTTACAATTGGGTCTAGTCCATCACATCATTCTCCTAATGATGTGATCGCGTTATCAAATGACAAATCATGCCTATGGTTAGGAAACCTTAACCATCTTTGATCAACGAGCTAGTCCGGTAGAGGTTCACTTGGGACATGTTGTTGTCTATGTATCCACACATGTATTTGAGTTTCCAATCAATATAATTATACCATGGATAATAAACGATTATCATGCACAAGGAAATATAATAATAATCACTTTATTATTACCTCTAGGGCATATTTCCAATATAAATTTGACTCTTTTAATATTTGAATTAATGCAATATTCTAGAAGCAAATAAATAATGTAAATTACTACTGGGGGAAGATACGATAAATTTGAGAAGGAAATAGGCACTATTTATTTGCTGGCCATTAATGCCACTGGACCATGCATGAAGTGATTACATGTAGCAATGGATCTATTTTTGAAAGGCTGATATACAAAATAAAGAAGCATCACTTATGATCTGCCAATAGGACATCAATGCAAAAAAATAATATAGGGAAAAAATAGCAAAGCTGGGTTTTGTCATAATACCAGATGTATCAAATCCAGAGATATACCTTCCAAATAACATTCCTACAAGACCCAAAAAATACAATGAAATGCATGACACTCACATTTTTATATTGAATGGATATAAGCTATTAATAAAATACCCTTATCAATGATGACATTGATATTTTTATCGTGAAGGGATATAAGCTATTCCCTTATCAATAATGAGGCACAATATATGCTATGAAAATAGCCTACATACATGGCAACACAAAACTAGTTATTAATTCTCGACATACGGAAAGATCTGCAGTCTTGCCTCTTTATAAATACTACTCCCTTCGTCCCTTGAATAAGATATTATTACATCAAATTTGTTCGAAAGTTTATGAGATTTGTTAACTAAAGTTCATGGAATAATTAAACTCGAGAAGGTCGGTTAACTAAACATTTCCATGAACTGATTTACATATAAAAAGTAAACGGAAAGTAATATATGATATGTACAAGATTTGCTTGTGTATCTGAATAAATGCACCCCGGAGGATCGGGATGGGGCAAAAAAAAGGAAAAACCTTAGAACGGTGCTGATTTTGACATAAATGAAAAAATATATTGCCAATATAGAGAACATAAACAAATATGCTATTTATACATGAATCAAAATCAAAACTAATGTGTCCATAAAATAAATGCAGGATTTAATTGATAATTACATATCATTTGTTTTTGCCAATATATATCTCAACCGGAGCACACGGCAATCATAAGCTTAGTTTTCTCCACAGTCCAGACCATGGCAGTCATCAAGAGCAATCGCACGCATGCTGTGGGTTCTTCAATCTGCGTTGTTGTTATGATCATCTCTTGCACTTTGATCTTACCAACCTCTTGCTATGAAGGTAGGTATCTCCGAACATCCTTTAATCATTTTATCTTACAAAATTCAATATTTGTGCTTAGATAGACCTTAGCGGACACTTGTAATAAATATTATTGCTTTCCGTCAATGTTTAGTTGATCGTCATGAGGAGTGCATGCCTACTCAAGTCTGCCATTGGAACGTCTGCAAGATCTTTTGCAGATACAGCGGCCACCCTTGGCTTGGGGCCTACTGCAAGACTCAGCCAGGAGATGCGAAACTATGTTGTTGCGTTTATTCCTGAATCTCCAGTGATGCAAGTTGTTGTTTGGGGCACTAATATTGCAGTTTCCTGTATCCACCCGCTTGCGATGCAGTCTCAATAAAAGAGTTTTCTAGCGACTCAATCAATGAATTAGTTTATGATCGATATCATGTGCGCATATCTAGCTAGTGGCTCATCTTTATGTCTTAAACCAGCGTTGAAAAGATTATTATATCAATTGTTCTTCAATTTCCTATTATTCTGATTCGATGATCGCAATTTATATCATGTGCGCATATCTATCTAGTTTTTTCCATGGCCTTGTATTACAAATTCAGTGCACCATACTACTTTGTTTTGTTTTTTGATTAATTTTGCATTTTCTAGAGTTTTCTCGGTAAAAAAGGGCAATACATGGTCGGACGTGTCGCAACTTGCATACGGTGTCAAAAATCATTCAAACCTGACATGGATGCCTACCATTTGTATCCCCACCTACTTGCATAAGTCTAAGGAACAAAAAAAAGTCCACTATGCATGCATAATGAACACTGAAAAGATATCAAGAAAAATATAGACAAAAGATCACTTAACCTTGTATCCCTAACAGATGAGACATGAGTATCACTAGCACATATGCCCGTGCGTTGCAACGGGAGAGAAAATTCTTGTGTCCATATAAACGTCCATCAATGCAGCACGTGCGTTGCAACGGGAGAGAAACATTGTGTGCCCATATAAACGTCCATCAATGCCACACGCCAACATCCGAGCGGTACCACCCGACGGTGACATAGAGGCACATGCCAAGGTCAAAATGTACAATTAACGAATTCTCTTTTCTCTTAAAGTTTTTGGATTATTAGGTATTCATCTTATATAAAAGATGACCATAGGCCCAAATTACATGCCACATTATAATCCTATGGAAAGCCATAGTACGGAAATAAACAAATGACGACCTCATGAGCGCCTTCGCTTCCTTGAACGGCATGCCATGTACAAAAAGTTCATATAACAGCTCATGACGGCTTGTAGAAGGTCTGTCTCATCCATTTTTATCACAACCTTGGAAAAACAATGTTGTGAAGGAAAATTATTTAAGAATAAGGAAGACCCTATGTCTCTGCGTAAAGAGCATCAACACTATGATAAATGAATCAGTCCAGAAGGTATTGTCATCGTCAGATCAGTGAGAGAGAGGGGGGAACGGGCGAGGAAGGAAGACGAACACGAGAGGCGAGCAGATTTTTTTTGGTGCTGCCGTAACTGCACAGCCTTTTCCGTTTTCTCATTCCTTTTATCTGAATTACAAGAGCTAGTCTATCCTCCCGGTCTAGCCGCCATGATCCGCGTAGATCGGGCCATCCCGCGATCACGTCCATAGCGAAAGCCAAGCGACCAGGAGGGAATAACAGAAAGGAAACTGGAGAGCACCCGCTACGTACGCCTCCCTAATCTACGTGCATGTGTGGGTCACATTAGCCCAGCTGCACCTTATTTTAAAACGGAAAAAACAACCTAGCGTTCGTGGGCTTGAGCTTATTCAGGCTAACAAATTTCCCCCCTAAGCTCAACGTCCCACGGTCACTTCCCTGACGCTAAGTTTCTGTCGTAGCTCGACGAACCGCACCTGCCCTAGTGCCTTGGTCAGCGCATCGGCCAGCTGATCCCTTGTGCCAATATGATCGATCTCCACTTGCCTTGTTTCCACACAGTCACGGATAAAGTGGAACTTGACATCGATGTGCTTGTTTCTGTCATGGTGAACAGGATTCTTAGCCAATGCAATGGCAGATTTGTTGTCGATCAAGAGCTTGAACGCACTAACTTCTTCCCCTCTCATTTCTGCAAGAAGGCGGCTCAACTACAGGCCTTGACAAGTAGCCGCCGCCGCTGCCACATATTCTGCCTCACAGGAGCTGATTGCGACGATCTTTTGCTTTTGAGAGGTCCAAGACACGGGATTTTCACCAAGGAAGAAAACCTGGCCAGAAGTGCTCTTGCGATCTCCAATGTCTCTAGCATGGTCGCTATCACTGTATTCAACCAGTGTAGCTTTCTCAGAGCCACACCGATAGCAGCAGCCATGTTTGAGAGTTCCACGCACATACCTAAGAATTTGCTTGACGGCCGTCCAGTGGGTGGCTGTTGGCTTCTCCATGAACCTGCTCACAATCCCCACAGCATGTGCAATGTCCGGTCTGGTATGTACCAAGTATCTCAAACTCCCGATTATGCTGCGATACAGAGAGGGATCAACAGCCTTTGTCTCATCATCTTTTCTCAGTTTGAGCCGGCACTCCATGGGTGTTTGACACCCATTGCACCCTGTCATCCCTGCAGCTTCAAGTATCTTTTCTGCATAGCTCTTCTGACACAAAGTAATTGAGTCTCTGGATTGGGTTACCTTGATGCCCAAGTAGTAGCTTAGGAGACCGAGGTCACTCATTTTGAAGAGTTCTTGCATCTGCTTCTTGAACTCAGTGATGGATGCTTGGTCTGTGCCGGTGATGATGAGATCATCGACATACACACCAACTAGCAAGAATGAATGTGCATCCCCGCGGCGATACACGGCATGCTCCAGTGGGCTGTGCGTGAGCCCCAGCGTGCTCATGGTCTCGTCCAGCTTGGCGTACCAGGCCCTCGATGCTTGCCGCCGTCTGTAGAGCGCCTTCCAAAGCAGCAGAACCTGCTGCTCCCTGCCGGCAGTGACATATCCCGGCGGCTGCACCACATACACTTCCTCGGCGAGGTCACCATTGAGGAAGGCGGATTTGACATCCATATGGTGCACCTCCCAGCCGGAGTGCGCGGCGAGCGCGAGGAGCCGCTGCACGGTCTCCATCCGTGTCACTGGCGCGAAAACTTCCTCGAAGTCCATGCCTTCATGCTGCACATAGCCTTTCGCCACCAGACGCGCCTTGTACTTGACGATGTGTACCGTGTCAATCGCGATCCCGACGGCAACATCGTCAAGTACAAGGCGCGTCTGGTGGCGAAAGGCTATGTGCACCCACTTCAAGCCAATGGCTTTGTGGCCGGCCGACAAGTGGGCGAGCTCCCAGGTGCTGTTCTCGCCTATGGAGTGCATCTCCGCATCCATTGCCGCCTTCCAGGCCCCGTCGATCAGCGCCTCAGTGATCTCGCGCGGCTCCTCTGCCGTGAGCAAGCACTGATCAGGCTCCTCCCATACAACCTCATGTTCTGTCCCATCGAGAACATCGGAGAGGCGCCGATATCTTATCAGCCCGGAGTCGACGTCGCGCGTGTCATTGTGTGTGGGCCGTGTGGCCCATCGTGGCTCCCGCGTCACCACAGGGGTGCATGGCTCGGTCTGCAGTGTGGCGGGCGCCGATGCGATCAGCGTGTCGGCAGAGTCCGACGGCGTCACCAATGGTGGCGTAGAGGGTGATCGTGGCGCCCCGCTTCTCGGTGTAGACGCAGGCGAGCCGCCAGTGTCCAGCTCATGCACACCGTAGCCATTGGCGTAGACCACAGTGAATGTCGTCAGTGTGGGCACGGTGACCGCGCGCTGGGTGCTCTTTCCTCAAACACAACATCACGTGTGACTTGTACCTTTTGTGTAGCCGGATTGTACACACGATAGCCCTTGGTTCCTTCCTTGTAGCCTACGAAGATCATTGGGGTTGATCGATCCGAGAGCTTCGTCACTCCATGGCCAAGCTTCTTGATATGCGCCACAGACCCAAACACACATAGGTGCAGCACATGCACTTGGCTTGTGGCCGTGCCAAGCCTCATACGGCGTCACCCGGTCCAAGCTGCGCGTGGGAGCTCTGTTGAGCAGGTACACCGCAGTCTTCACTGCTTCAGCCTAGAAATATGACGGCATGACCATGCTTTTGAGCAGGCAACGCGCCATCTCGGCGACGGTCTGATTCCGGCGTTCAACCACTCTGTTCTGCTGAGGGGAGTACGGGGTGGTGGTGTAGTGTTTGATGCCCAGCTGCTCGCAGTATTCTCTGAACTGAATGGAGTTGAACTCACCGTCCCGGTCAGAGCGGAATGCGTGAAGCCTGCATTTTCCCTCGTTCTCAGCCATTGCCTGCACTTTCTTGAACTTCTGATGAGCTTCATCCTTGGATTTCAGCATTCCAACCACATGTATCGAATGTAATCATCAACTATCAGCGAGAAGTACTTACTGCCACCCGGTGTGGTTGGTGTGCTTGGCCCACACAAGTCTGTATGAACAAGCTCAAGACCTTTCTCTGCTCTGTATCCGGCCACTTGAGGAAAAGGGGCATGGTGTTGTTTGCCCAATGCACAACCATCACAGTACTCCTCGACGCAGTAGTGACCGGCATCCCGCGTACCATTTCCTTCGAAGACATGGCTCGCAAAGCTCTGAAGTGCAGGTGTCCCATCCTCGCATGTGACATCTTCAGTCTTGGTGAGGAGACGGGCTGGGGCGTCAATGCTCATATGCCCGTGTATAATCTGCTTGTCGTCCGTTTGACGCGAGCCAGGATGCGCCGGCCTAGAACTTGGTGTTGGAAATATGCCCTAGAGGCAATAATAAAAGTATTATTATTATATTTCCTTGTTCATGATAATTGTCTTTTATTCATGTTATAACTGTATTATCCGGAAATCGTAATACACGTGTGAATACATAGACCACAATTATGTCCCTAGTGAGCCTCTAGTTGACTAGCTCGTTGATCAATAGATGGTTACGGTTTCCTGACCATGGACATTGGATGTCATTGATAACGGGATCACATCATTAGGAGAATGATGTGATGGACAAGACCCAATCTAATGTCAAGTATCTTTTCCTTAGACCATGAGATTGTGCAACTCCCGGATACCGTAGGAATGCTTTGGGTGTACCAAACGTCACAACGTAACAGGGTGGCTATAAAGGTGCATTACAGGTATCTCCGAAAGTGTCTGTTGGGTTGGCACGAATCGAGACTGGGATTTGTCACTCCATGTAAACGGAGAGGTATCTCTGGGCCCGCTCGGTAGGACATCATCATAATGTGCACAATGTGACCAAGGGGTTGATCACGGGATGATGTGTTACGGAACGAGTAAAGAGACTTGCCGGTAACGAGATTGAACAAGGTATCGGTATACCGACGATCGAATCTCGGGCAAGTAAAATACCGCTAGACAAAGGGAATTGTATACGGGATCGATTGAGTCCTTGACATCGTGGTTCATCCGATGAGATCATCGTGGAACATGTGGGAGCCAACATGGGTATCCAGATCCCGCTGTTGGTTATTGACCGGAGAACGTCCCGGTCATGTCTACATGTCTCCCGAACCCGTAGGGTCTACACACTTAAGGTTCGATGATGCTAGGGTTATAAAGGAAGTTTGTATGTGGTTACCGAATGTTGTTCGGAGTCCCGGATGAGATCCCGGACATCACGAGGAGTTCCGAAATGGTCCGGAGGTAAAGATTTATATAAGGAAGTCCTGTTTCGGCCATCGGGACAAGTTTCGGGGTCATCGGTATTGTACCGGGACCACCAGAAGGGTCCCGGGGGTCCACCGGGTGGGGCCACCTATCCCGGAGGGTCCCATGGGCTGAAGTGGGAAGGGATCCAGCCCAAAGTGGGCTGGGGCGCCACTTCCCTCATGGCCCATGCGCCTAGGGTGAAGGGGGAACCCTAAGGAAGAGTCCTAGGAGGGGAAGGCACCTCCTAGGTGCCTTGGGTGGGAGGGAATCCTCCCTTGGCCGCCGCCCCTTTCCCATCTAGGGCTGCCGCACCCCCTAGGGTGGGAACCCTAGAGGGGGCGCACCCTCCTCCCTCTTCCCTATATATAGTGAGGCCTGGGGCTGCACATAACACGTGATTCGATCTCTTCCTGTTGGTGCAGCCCTCCCTCTCTTTCTCCTCATATCCCGTAGGTTCTTGGCAAAGCCCTGCAGGATTTCCACGCTCCTCCATCACCACCACGCCGTTGTGCTGCTGCTGGATGGAGTCTTCCTCAACCTCTCCCTCTCTCCTTGCTGGATCAAGGCATGGGAGACGTCACCGGGCTGTACGTGTGTTGAACGCGGAGGTGTCGTCCTTTCGGTACTTGATCATCGGTGATTTGAATCACGACGAGTACGACTCCATCAACCCCGTTATCTTGAACGCTTCCGCTTAGCGATCTACAAGGGTATGTATATGCACTCTCCTTCCCCTCGTTGCTGATTTCTCCATAGATAGATCTTGGTTATACGTAGGAAAATTTTGAATTTCTGCTACGTTCCCCGACAGTGGCATCATGAGCTAGGTCTATTGCGTAGATTCTTTGCATGAGTAGAACACAAAGTAGTTGTGGACGTTGATTTTGTTTAATATGCTTACCATTACTAGTCCAATCTTGTTTCGATGGTATTGTGGGATGAAGCGGCCCGGACCGACCTTACACGTACTCTTACATGAGACAGGTTCCACCGACAAACATGCACTAGTTGCATAAGGTGGCTGGCGGGTGTCTGTCTCTCCCACTTTAGTCGGAACGGATTCGATGAAAAGGGTCCTTATGAAGGGTAAATAGCAATTGGCATATCACGTTCTGGTATTGCGTAGGTAAGAAACGTTCTTGCTAGAAACCCATAGCAGCCACGTAAAACATGCAAACAACAATTAGAGGACGTCTAACTTGTTTTTGCAGGGTATGCTATGTGATGTGATATGGCCAAAAGGATGTGATGAATGATATATGTGATGTATGAGATTGATCATGTTCTTGTAATAGATGATCATGGAGCCCCAAGATGGAGATCAAAGGAGCTATATGATATTGGCCATATCATGTCACTATTATTTGATTGCATGTGATGTTTATCATGTTTATGCATCTTATTTGCTTAGAACGACGGTAGTAAATAAGACGACCCCTTACAACAATTTCAAGAAGTGTTCTCCCCTAACTGTGCACCGTTGCTACAGTTCGTCGTTTCGAAGCACCACGTGATGATCGGGTGTGATAGATCCTTACGTTCACATACAACGGGTGTAAGACAGATTTACACATGCAATACACTTAGGGTTAACTTGATGAGCCTAGCATGTACAGACATGGCCTCGGAACACAGAGACCGAAAGGTCGAGCATGAGTCGTATAGAAGATACGATCAACATGAAGATGTTCACCGACATTGACTAGTCCGTCTCACGTGATGATCGGACACGGCCTAGTTGACTCGGATCATGTAATCACTTAGATGACCAGAGGGATGTCTATCTGAGTGGGAGTTCATAAGATGAACTTAATTATCCTGAACATAGTCAAAAGACCTTTTGCAAATTATGTCGTAAGCTCGCGCTTTAGTTCCACTGTTTAGATATGTTCCTAGAGAAAATATAGTTGAAAGTTGATAGTAGCAATTATGCGGACAGTAGAAAGCTTATGTCCTTAATGCACTGCTCAGTGTGCTGAACCCCAAACGTCGTTTGTGGATGTTGTGAACATCGGACATACACGTTTTGATAACTACGTGATAGTTCAGTTAAACGGTTTAGAGTTGAGGCACTAAAGACGTTTTCGAAACATCGCGGAACATATGAGATGTTTTGAGGGCTGAAATTGGGATTTCAGGCTCGTGCCCACGTCAAGAGGTATAAGACCTCCGACGATTTTCTTAGCCTACAAACTAAGGGAGAAAAGCTCAATCGTTGAGCTTGTGCTCAGATTGTCTGAGTGCAACAATCACTTGAATCGAGCGGGAGTTGATCTTCCAGATGAGATAGTGATGTTTCTCCGAAGTCATTACCACCAAGCTGCTAGAGCTTCGTGATGAACTATGATATATCAGGGACATATATGATGATCCTTGAAATACTCGCGATGTTTGACACCGCGAAAGTAGAAATCAAGAAGGAGCATCAATTGTTGATGGTTAGTGAAACCACTAGTTTTAAGAAGGGCAAGGGCAAGAAGGGATACTTTATGAAACGGCAATTCAGCTGCTGCTCTAGTGAAGAAACCCAAGGTTGAACCCAAACCCGAGACTAAGTGTTTCTGTAATAAGGGGAACAACCACTGGAACAGAATTACCCTAGATACTTGGTAGATAAGAAGGCTGGCAAGGTCGATAGAAGTATATTGGATGTATTATGTTAATGTGTACTTTACTAGTACTCCTAGTAGCACCAGGGTATTAGATACCGGTTCGGTTGCTAAGTGTTAGTAACTCGAAATAAAAGCTACGGAATAAACGGAGACTAGCTAAAGGTGAGCTGACGATATGTGTTGGAAGTGTTTCCAAGTTTGATGTGATCAAACATCGCACGCTCCCTCTTCCATCAAGATTATTATTAAACCCGAATAACTGTCATTGTGTGTTTGCGTTGAGCATAGACATGATTGGATTATGTCTATCGCAATACGGTTATTCATTTAAGGAGAATAATGGTTACTCTGTTTATTTGAATAATACCTTCAATGGTCTTGCACCTAAAGGAATGGTTTATTGAATCTCGATCGTAGTGATACACATTTTCATGCCAAAAGATATAAGAAGTAATGATAGTACCACTTACTTGTGGCACTGCCATGTAAGTCATATTGGTGTGAAACGCATGAAGAAGCTCCATGTTGATGGATCTTTGGACTCACTCGTTTTTGAAAAGTTTGAGACATGCAAACCATGTCTATTGGTGTATACACATGAAGAAACTCCATGCAGATGGATCGTTTGGACTCACTTGATTTTGAATCACTTGAGATATGCAAATCATACCACATGGGCAAGATGACTGAAAAGCCTCGGTTTCAGTAAGATGGAACAAGATAGCAACTTGTTGGAAGTAACACATTTTGATGTGTGTAGTCCAATGAGTGTTGAGGCATGCAGTGAATATCGTTATGTTCTTACTTCACAGATGATTCGAGTAGATGTTGAATATATTTACTTGATGAAACACAAGTCTGAATTATTGAATGGTTCAAGTAATTTCAGAGTGAAGTTGAAGATCATCGTGACAAGAGGATAAAATGTCTATGATAAGATCATAGAGATGAGTATCTGAGTTACGAGCTTTGGCACGCAATTAAAACATTATGGAAATTGTTTCACAATTAATACCGCCTGAAACACCATAGTTTGATGGTGTGTCCGAACATCATAGTTGCACCCTATTGGATAAGGTGCGTACCATGATATCTCTTATCGAATTACCACTATTGTTCATGAGTCAGGCATTAGAGACAACCACATTCACTTTAAATAGGGCACCACGTAATTCCGTTGAGACGACACCGTTTGGAGAAACCTAAGTTGTCGTTTCGTAAAGGTTTGGGGCTGCGACGCTTATGTGAAAAGTTTCAGGTTGATAAGCTCGAACCCAAAGTGGATAAAATGCATCTTCATAGGACACCCAAAATAGTTGGGTATACCTCCTAATTCAGATCCGAAAGCAATATGGATTGTTTCTTGAATCGGATCCTTTCTCGAGGAAAAGTTTGTCTCGGAAAGTTGAGTGGGAGGATGGTGGAGACTTGATGAGGTTATTGAACCGTCACTTCAACCAGTGTGTATCAGGGCACATGAAGTTGTTCATGTGGCATCTACACCAATTGAAGTAGAAGCTTATGGTAGTGATCATGAAGTTTCGGATCAAGTCACTGTCGTACCTCGTAGGGTGACAAGGATACGTACTACTTCAGAGTGGTACGGTAATCCTGTCTTGAAGGTCGTGTTGCTAGACAACAATGAACCTACGAGCTATGGAGAAGCGATGGTGGGCCCATATTCCGACAAATGTTTAGAAGACATGAAATCCGAGATAGGATCCATGTATCAGAACAAAGCATGGACTTTGGTGGACTTGCCCAATGATCGGCAAGCCATTAAGATAAATGGATCTTTAAGAAGAAGACGGATGTGGACGGTAATGTCACCGTCTATGAAGCTCGACTTGTGGCGAAGAGTTTTTTCACAAGTTCAAGGAGTTGACTACGATGAGATTTTCTCATCCGTAGCGATGCCTAAGTCCGTCGGATTCATGTTAGCATTAGCTGCATTTATGAAATCTGGCAGATGGATGTCAAAACGAGTTTCCTTACCAGTTTTCGTAAGGAAAGGTCGTATGTAATACAATCAGAAAGGTTTTGTCGATCCTAAGGATGCTAAAAGGTATGCTGGCTCCAGCGATCCTTCTAAGGACTGGAGTAAGCATCTCGGAGTTGGAATGTGCACTTTGATAAGATGATCAAAGATTTTGGGTTTATACAAAGTTTATGAGAAACTTGTATTTCCAAAGAAGTGAGTGGGAGCACTATAGAATTTCTGATGAGTATATGTTGTTGACATATTATGGATCAGAAATGACGTAGAATTTCTAGAAAGCATATAGGGTTATTTGAAAGTGTTTTTCAATGGAAAGCCTGGATTAAGCTACTTGAACATTGAGCATCAAGATCTATAAGGATAGATCAAAACGCTTAATGGTATTTTTCAAATGAGCACATACCTTGACATGATCTTGAAGGTGTTCAAGATGGATCAGTCAAAGAAGGAGTGCTTGCCTGAGTTGTAAGGTATGAAGTTAAGACTTAAAGCTCGACCATGGCAGAAAAGAGAGAAAGGACAAAGGTCGTCCCCTATGCTTTAGACGTAGGCTCTACAGTATGCTATGCTAAGTACCGCACCTGATGTGTGCCTTGCCACATGTCTGGCAAGAGAGTACAAAGGTGATCAAGGAATGGATCATCAGATAGCGGTCAAAGTTATCATTAGAGGAATAAGGATATGTTTCTCGATTATGGAGGTGATAAAGAGTTCGGTGTAAAGGGTTACGTTGATGCAAGCTTTAACACCTATCCGGATAGCTCTGAGTAGAGATACCGGATACATATAATGGAGCAACAATTTAGAATAGCTCCAAGTAGAACAGTTATTTGGAATAGCTCCAAATAGAGCGTGGTAGCTGCATCTAGGAGATGACATAGAGATTTGTAAAGCACACACGGACCTGAAAGGTTCAGACCCGTTGACTAAAAACCTCTCTCACAAGCAACATGTCAAACCCCAGAACTCATTGAGTCTTAATCACATGATGATGTGAACTAGTTTAAATGACACTAGTAAACTCTTTGGATGTTGGTCACATGGTGATGTGACCTGTCAGTGTTAATCACATGGTGATGTGAACTAGATTATTGACTCTAGTGCAAGTGGGAGACTGTTGGAAATATGCCCTAGAGGCAATAATAAAAGTATTATTATTATATTTCCTTGTTCATGATAATTGTCTTTTATTCATGCTATAACTGTATTATCCGGAAATCGTAATACACGTGTGAATACATAGACCACAATTATGTCCCTAGTGAGCCTCTAGTTGACTAGCTCGTTGATCAATAGATGGTTACGGTTTCCTGACCATGGACATTGGATGTCATTGATAACGGGATCACATCATTAGGAGAATGATGTGATGGACAAGACCCAATCCTAAGCCTAGCACAAAGATCGTAGTTCGTATGCTAAAGCTTTTCTAATGTCAAGTATCTTTTCCTTAGACCATGAGATTGTGCAACTCCCGGATACCGTAGGAATGCTTTGGGTGTACCAAACGTCACAACGTAACAGGGTGGCTATAAAGGTGCATTACAGGTATCTCCGAAAGTGTCTGTTGGGTTGGCACGAATCGAGACTGGGATTTGTCACTCCGTGTAAACGGAGAGGTATCTCTGGGCCCACTCAGTAGGACATCATCATAATGTGCACAATGTGACCAAGGGGTTGATCACGGGATGATGTGTTACGGAACGAGTAAAGAGACTTGCCGGTAATGAGATTGAACAAGGTATCGGTATACCGACGATCGAATCTCGGGCAAGTAAAATACCGCTAGACAAAGGGAATTGTATACGGGATCGATTGAGTCCTTGACATCGTGGTTCATCCGATGAGATCATCGTGGAACATGTGGGAGCCAACATGGGTATCCAGATCCCGCTGTTGGTTATTGACCGGAGAACGTCCCGGTCATGTCTACATGTCTCCCGAACCCGTAGGGTCTACACACTTAAGGTTCGATGACGCTAGGGTTATAAAGGAAGTTTGTATGTGGTTACCGAATGTTGTTCAGAGTCCCGGATGAGATCCCGGACATCACGAGGAGTTCCGAAATGGTCCGGAGGTAAAGATTTATATATAGAAAGTCCTGTTTCGGCCATCGGGACAAGTTTCGGGGTCATCAGTATTGTACCGGGACCACCGGAAGGGTCCCGGGGGTCCACCGGGTGGGGCCACCTATCCCGGAGGGTCCCATGGGCTGAAGTGGGAAGGGATCCAGCCCAAAGTGGGCTGGGGCGCCACTTCCCTCATGGCCCATGCGCCTAGGGTGAAGGGGGAACCCTAAGGAAGAGTCCTAGGAGGGGAAGGCACCTCCTAGGTGCCTTGGGGGGGAGGGAATCCTCCCTTGGCCGCCGCCCCTTTCCCATCTAGGGCTGCCGCGCCCCCTAGGGTGGGAACCCTAGAGGGGGCGCACCCTCCTCCCTCTTCCCTATATATAGTGAGGCCTGGGGCTGCACATAACACGTGATTCGATCTCTGTCTGTTGGTGCAGCCCTCCCTCTCTTTCTCCTCATATCCCGTAGGTGCTTGGCAAAGCCCTGCAGGATTGCCACGCTCCTCCATCACCACCACGCCGTTGTGCTGCTGCTGGATGGAGTCTTTCTCAACCTCTCCCTCTCTCCTTGCTGGATCAAGGCATGGGAGACGTCACCGGGCTGTACGTGTGTTGAACGCGGAGGTGCCGTCCTTTCGGTACTTGATCATCGGTGATTTGAATCACGACGAGTACGACTCCATCAACCCCGTTCTCTTGAACGCTTCCGCTTAGCGATCTACAAGGGTATGTAGATGCACTCTCCTTCCCCTCGTTGCTGGTTTCTCCATAGATAGATCTTGGTCATACGTAGGAAAATTTTGAATTTCTGCTACGTTCCCTGACACTTGGATGGCGGCGACTGCGCTGTCGTCAATCCACCGTCCGGCGTCGTTCCGCCCCTGCAACACCACCGCACCAACATCGCGCAAACACCAGCCGCCACAAAAAAACTAACAGCACGCCCCCTACTTGGCGCACCATATCGCCAAAGACATGCTTGCCTCTGCCTACCGTCGAGGCTCCGATGGCTCTGTTGCATGCACCCATCGTACACCGTATCCGTGCTAGTGGGGGCCTAAATGCAAGGCTTCAGGAATTTGGGGCCCCCGTGCGAAATGCAAAATAAGGCCATATATTTTTTAAAAATTATATAACTAAAGAACCAATATAAGTGGAGTGTGTAATTCATGAACTATTTAAATCCGAAGGGAGCTGCCAGGCGGGGTACAGGCGCATAGTACTCCCTACTCCAGTGTATGACTAATGCCGACGATGGTCGATTTTTCTATAGAATACAAAAAAAAACATTTTTCCCATGCAAGCATTCTCACATACACCTTGCAAACAAATGTCCGCCCAGCTCGGCTATATACATCTGAGAAAATTACACGATAGTATCACATTTGGGACGGTGGTGGCGAATTGGTATCAAGATTGGTAATTTTTACGTGTCAGTACCAAGTTTAAGGCTAGCCGTTACAAAAAAGTCCAAATCGCGTATAAACACGTATTGACGGTGTATCCAGGCGGGGCCCGCCTGTCAGGTGCCTACTTGGCATGTTTTTTTGCAGAAAACCCCCCTGCTTTATACGCAATCACATAGATGCTCATTATTTTCTGAAAAAAGGTCTTTTGACATTTTTTTTCGTTTGCAAGTTTTCACGGACTCATTTGAAAGTTTCAGTTGAATAGGACAAGTAAACAGAAGAAACTAAGAATCACATGATGTGTTTGACTAATGCCGATGATGGTCAATTGTATAGTGCATTCGTCAGGGTTATCACACATCATGTGATTGATCGAGAGTTTCGATTGTCAATTTTTCTATAGAATACAAAAAAAACATTTTTCCCATGCAAGCATTCTCACAAACACCTTGCAAACAAATGTCCGCCCAGCTCGGCTATATACATCTGAGGAAATTACACGATAGTATCACATTTGGGGCGGTGGTGGCGAATTGGTATCAAGATTGGGGATGTAGCTAAAGAAAGAAGAATACAAATGGTCGCAGGTTTGACGACGGGGCTAAAGGGTGCGAATGACGTTATTAGTCGTACGGATTGCTCGCTCGGCAGTACCATTTTGCTGGGAGGTGTAAGGACAAGATAGGCGAAAAAGAATGCCATGGGTGGTGCAGAAGGTATTTAGTTTTGTGTTTTCCAATTCTCGGCCATTGTCACATTGGAGTGCGGAAATAGACAAATTAAATTGGGTACGAGCGTATGCGTGAAAAGATGTGAAGGTGGTGTAAACATCAGATTTTTTGCATAGGGGAAAGCTCCAAAAATAATGTGTATAGTCGTTGACGATGATAAGATAATAACAAAAACCAGAAAGGCTAGGAACTGGGGACGTCCATAAATCACAATAAATTATTTCAAACGGGCGAGTAGTAGAAGTTTGAGAAGCATAAAATGGTAGCCTAACATGTTTGCCTAACTGACACGCATGACAGAGGGGAGGCCCTCCTTTATTGAAAGAAATATGCTTGGAGCTATTTAGACGTGACATGGTGTGGTTGCCGGGGTGTCCAAGTCGACGATGCCAAAGCGAGGTGGAGGCGATGATGGCACGAGCTTTGGCAAGTGCTTGTTGGTGGAGAGGGTAGAGTGGTCCGGAGCTATTGCATCGAAGAATCACGGTCTTGGATGGAAGGGCCTTCACAGAAAAACCGAAGGGATCAAATTCAATAGAACAATAATTATCAATTGTAAATTGATGAACAGATACGAGATTTTTGATAATGTTGGGAACTACAAGAATATTGCGAAGATAGAGAGGTTTAGAGAGAGATGCAAGTGTTTGGGAGCCAATATGAGTGATGGGAAGAGACGCGCCATTGCCAACAGTTACTGTGTGAGCGGAGGAGGGTGTGAGAGATTGAAGTTTACCCGGATCGGATGCCATATGGGAGGAAGCGCCGGAATCCATGTACCATTCATTTTTGGGGAAGTGCATGTTGTTCAGGGCGGTGACAAGCGCGGGGTCGTGCTGCTGTTACTGCTGCTGGTGGAAGGTGGGAGGAGGCGGCGCCTGGTGGAGATGCGTGTTGGTGTAGCCAGCTGCTGGAACATATGTTGCACATGGTTGAGAAGTGCTTGTAGGACGAGGACCAAGAAGGCGTGGAGCTGGAGCACGCCATGCACGTGTTTGCTGCCATGGTTGAGGCTGGGACAGCGCCGGGTGTTGTACGTGGCCTGCACGAGTTGGCAGCCCTGCCCACGGATTGAACATCCATGATTCACTGCGTCCACGGCCGCGTCCGCCGCGGCTACGTCCGCGGCCGCCGCCGCCGCCACCGCGGTAGCCTTGGTCGTTGCTGTTGTAGACTTGTAGGAGACTGAGCTGCCTCATCCTGCGCCCCCGGAAGGTGCGCGCTCACCACCGGCGCTTGGAAGAATGTTGTTGCCGCTAGCCCAAAGTGCCGTGGCAGGAGCGTTCTTGGCGTCCGCCTTCCTCTGTGCCTCCTCAAGAACTAGTGCTGATCTGGTCTGCAAGAAGGACGGGAACGGCGACTAAAACGGAAGAAAAGTGCGCAAGTGTGCATACTGCTCGCTGAGGCCGCGTAACAGGGTGAGGACGAGGGTCTCGTCGGAGATGGTCTCTGGTCGGAGACGGTCTGCCCGACGTCAGCAAGGGCATCAGAAAGATTCTTCAGCTTGGCGCAATACTCAGAGATCGTCATGTCGCCTTGGGGAGTGTTGCAGAATTCAACATCAAGAGCAAGGGCATGACTCTTCTTGTTGTCGTGGAACAGTTTGGCGATGGCGTCCCTTATCTGTCGAGCGGAGGATCCTGGAGCCATGATGATGCCGAACAACTCAATAGAGATCGAGCCGTAGATCCAGGAGAGCACGGCGTAGTCATCGCGCCCCCAATCGGAGGTGGGCGAAGTGTCAGAGAGGGTGGCGGCAGCGTCACCAATGACGTGGTTGGAGAGGCCATAGCGACTGAGGGTGACGAGAAACAGCTCACGCCACTTGACGTAGTTGGAGTCTTAAAGATCGAGAGTGCTGGGGACATAGGTCTTGATGGAGGCGGCGTAGGAGGAGGGTGCAGGAGAGGGGATGAGGACAGTTTTGCCCTTCTCCTTGTCAAGGCGCTTGAGTTCTTCCTCGCGAGCCTGCAGGATGGACTCGCGGTTCTTGAGCTCCTTTTCGAGCTTTTCCAGATCATCGGCGTTCATGCTCATCGGGATGGTGGGGGCTGAGGGAAGCTGTGGAGGTGAGGATGATTAGGTGTTGGGATCGAGTTCTTGGCAGGAAAGGACCAATCGGCCTGATACCATGTAAGTTGGGAAAGAACGGGCTGCTGATTGCATGCCTCGTCCATCTCATATTCACGTATATATAGAGTACATGATTACAATCAGGTTACAATAAACAGTTTCCATGTACAGTAGATACCATGCCATCTATATGAGGCTTGGCGTGAACGCCAAGATGAGCAGCACCAGATGTGCCTGATGCGGAAGAATCTGAACGGCCAGATACGGCGGCCCGGTCATGCTCTAACACTCCCCATAGTTGGTACGGGAGGAATGGGTAAGACCAACCTTGCTCAACTTATGCACAATGACTAAAGAGTGGTGTGTCGTTTTGAGTTGGTCCTATGGGTCTGTGTATCTAACAAGTTTGTTATGAAAGAAATAATCCAATCTATAATACAAGTGTGCACGGTTGAGAAGTATAAGTTGACTAAAATGGATGCATTGCAGAGCAAACGTAGTGAAGTATTGGGCAATAAAAGGTAGCACCTAGTGCTGGGTGATGTTTGGAATGAAGATACACAAAAGTGGGATGATATGAGATCATTGGTGTGCTCACATTTTGGCTCAAGTTGCTTCTATCATGGGCACACTTCATCCACGTCATATATCACTTGTAAATGAAGATCAGTCATGGCTGGTTTTCGCTTTATCTTCATCCACATCATATATCACTTACAAATATATGCAACAACTTGTAGATCGAGTGCATATATGCCAATCAAACTGCTTACATCGTACTCCAACAGTTATGTATGTATACACCACCATACGTACATAGTATGGAGCAGATGTGTTACTTATTTAGAGGAAAGTAGGTACGTAGGAGTGTAGAACACGTGTGGAGTCGTGACTTGATCACATGTTGTGACACTGCGCGGGCACGATGAGCAGCTTGTTGCCCGCCAAATCATAGACGATGTGCATGTTCTGTTGCTGGAAGTTGCCGATGATGGTCGGGAGGTCGTCGCCGGCCGAATCTATGACCACGCACAGCTGGTCGTCCAAGTTGGGGTGCTTGGCCATGTAGTTCTCCCGTGGCAGTTCCCAGTCCGCGCCACCCTCCAGGTGCAAGATCAGCTTGGGCACCGCCACCTTGCTCGCGTCCGGCACCGAGTCCGTCTGGAAGCACTGCAGCTCGCCAGGGCCGCCGTCGTCGTCGTAGGGCATATGGGGCAGCGCCACCTGCGACACGAACGCCTCACGGAGGATCCGGAAGACGGCCCGTGGGAAGGAGGTGATAGCCGTGCCTGAGTCGATGATCGTCCCGCCGGAGCCGTCCGTCTTGAGCGTGAACGCCGACTCCGGGACCGGCAGGCGCACCTTGCCGACGGTGATGCCTTTGAGAGAGAGGTAGTAGTAGACATCGGAGTCGGGAACCCGTACGAAGGGAGTGGACAGGACAGGCCCCGTGGCGTGCGCTGTGAGGTCGTCGTCCGGGGCGCCCAGGAACACGGGGCTGCTCCTCGACTCGAATATGCTGGTGAAGCAGTAGGAGAAGCTGCCAACACGGAGCGGCCCAGGCAGCGACAATGGCCCGCGGGCGAAGCCGGACTCGTTGGACGAGAAGTTGCCGGTGGTGTACTGGCCACATCCAAAGGCGAGGTCCGGCACCACCTTGCCCTGCTGGAAGGTGAAGGAGTCTTTGGCGAGCTGGCCCATTGACACAGACTTGTCGCCGTAGACGAGTCGGTAGGCACAGCCGCCGAGGAAGCACGCGCGGCTGCTCCGCTGAAGGCCTTGGCAGAGTTGGTTGGAGCAGGCGACGCCGTGGACGGTGTCGGAGGCGGAGGTGTTGAACTTGGGGAAACGCTGGTCGAAGCACTTGAAGCAGGGAGTGCACTGTGTCCAGATGACGTTGCTGCCGGTGTCCACCTCCAGCGCCACGTGCTGCGGCCGCGGAGTGCCGATGCCGAGGTGGATAAGGTACTCGGTGGAGCCTATGACGCCGGAGCTGCTGACCGCGGGCACGGTCACCGCGCCACCAGGACCGGATGGGCAGAGCTTGGCGGCCCGTGCCCTCGACCGGGCGACCATCCGCCCGAGCAGCTCACCTTGGGTGAAGCCTGTAAGACAATAAGTTTTGGGGAACCAGCACAACCATCTAGGGGTGGCTTATCTCATTATATATAATGGTTGTGTTATAATATGTACCATATACGTACATAGGTACAGAAGCTATACATAGTCTAACACCCTCCCTCAATCTTAGCCACTTTCTAAAGAACTGAGAATGGTAAGATTGCGCCTACAAGCCTCAAACTGTGGCAGCGGTAAAGGCTTAGTGAAGATGTCTGCAAGTTGATCCTTAGATGAGATAAACTTGATCTGGAGTTGCTTCTGTGATACACGTTCCCGTACAAAGTGATAGTCAACTTCAATGTGTTTCATTCGGGCATGAAATACTGGATTTGCAGAAAGGTATGTAGCACCGATGTTATCACACCAAAGAATAGGAGGCTGTGGTTGAGACAAACCCAACTCCTGAAGCAAAGACTGCACCCAAATAATCTCTGCAGTAGCATTAGCCACAGCCTTGTACTCAGCTTCAGTACTGCTACGTGACACAGTAGCCTGTTTCCGAGCACTCCAGGCGATCAAATTAGAGCCAAAGAATACTGCATAACCCCCCGTGGATCGCCTGTCATCTGGGCTACCAGCCCAATCTGCATCGGAGAAGGCCGAAAGGACCCGAGAGGAAGTCGGCCGAATATGCATACCAAATGTCAGGGTGAATTGAACATAACAAAGAATGCGTTTAACAGCAGCCCAATGAGTATCTCTGGGAGCCTGAAGATACTGACAAACCCTGTTAACAGCATAAGAGATATCTGGTCTCGTGATCGTCAAGTACTGAAGTCCACCAACAATGCTCCTGTACTCTGTGGCATCCGCAGGAGACAAAAGCTCACCATCAACAGCTGTTATCTTGTCGGTAGACGACATGGGTGTGGTGGTCGGTTTGCACTTCAGCATGCCAGCTCTCTGTAACAACTCCAAGGAGTACTTCTTCTGCGTAAGGACAAGACCAGTAGCACGAGAAGTGACCTCAACTCCAAGAAAGTAGTGAAGCTTCCCAAGATCTTTGACCGCAAAATCAGCACCAAGAGAGCAGACAAGAGCATCAGCAGCATACTGAGAAGAGCTGACAAGGATAATATCATCGACATATACCAAAAGATACATAGTGACTTCTGGCTTCTGTAGAAGAAATAACGAAGTGTCAGCAGTAGACGGCACAAACCCATGAGCACGAAGGGCAGAGGCAAGGCGGGCATGCCAGGCACGAGGAGCTTGCTTCAAACCATATAGTGCTTTGGAAAGACGACAGATATAGTCAGGATGATCAGGATCAGAGAAACCAGGCGGCTGTTTCATATAAACCTCTTCCTCCAAAAATCCATGTAGAAAAGTATTCTGCACATCAAGTTGACGAAGTGACCAACCACGAGAAACAGCAATGGAGAGAAGAAGCCGAATAGTGGTAGGCTTGACGACAGGACTGAAGGTGTCCTCATAGTCAAGACCATGACGCTGCCGAAAACCGCGAGCAACAAGTCGCGCTTTGTAACTCTCAATAGATCCATCTGAATGCTTCTTCACTTTGAATACCCATTTTGAGTCAATAACATTTACCCGTGGTGGTGGAGGAACGAGAGTCCATGTCTTGTTACGAAGAAGAGCATGAAACTCCTGCTCCATAGCCTCTCGCCAATGTGGAATGCGCAGGGCAGCCTGATATGAGCGAGGCTCAGAAGATGGATCCGCAACAGCAGCAGCCAAACAAGCAGCCAACCAAGCAACCGTACCATCCTTACGTTCCTTAGGTTTGAAAATGCCACTGCGACTGCGTGTATGTGGTCGGGACACAGGAACCACCGAGGTCGACGGAGTAGCCTGCAACGGGCTGGAGGACGGCGATGTTGACGAGTCAGCTGGTGACGAGGAGCCAGTCACGGTAGCCTCGGACTCGGTTGGCGAAGAAGGCTGACCCACCGGCGAAACCGGCAGAGCAGACGAAGCAGCTGGCGACTCCGGCATCACAGACCGGGCCGATGGCGAGCTCGACATAGTGGGCCGTGGCGCGGCCGGTGTCGCGGGCTGATCCGCTGATGAAGGCGACGTGAGGACCCGAGCCGCGGGCGAAGACGGCGTGACGGGCCGAGCCGCAGGTGAAGACGGCGTGACGGGCCGAGCCGCAGGCGACTCGGCGGCCACTGGCGAAACGGACCGAGCAGTGGAGATGCTCGGCGCGACGGGCTCGTCGGGTGACCATGCATGGGCACGCGAATCGATGCCATGCAACATAGGGCGATCGACGTGCCCACCAGAAGACGACGATGATGATGGTGAATCCTCCAACAGCTCCAAACGAGCTCCACGTCCGGTTCCTGCACCATGGTTAGGTAACAGCAAAGGAGAGTATGCAACATCATCAAATTGGTCAGAAGCAACAGAGGATGAATGCAGGGATGGTGGTTCGACAGTGGACACAGAAAGGTTGGCAAAGGGAAAAACATGCTCATCAAACACGACGTCCCGAGATATATAGACACGATTAGTGGGAACATGAAGACATTTGTAACCTTTATGAAGAGAGCTATAGCCAAGAAATACACACTTCTTAGAACGAAACTCAAGCTTGCGCTTGTTATATGGACGAAGATGCGGCCAGCAAGCACACCCAAATACCTTGAGAAAGGTATAATCAGGTTGTTCATTAAGGAGAACCTCAATGGGAGTCTTCATGTTTAAAACACGAGTAGGAGTACGGTTGATGAGAAAGCATGCAGTGGTGAAAGCATCACTCCAAAACCGAAACGGAACAGATGCATGGGCCAAAAGAGTAAGACCAGCTTCAACAATATGACGATGCTTACGTTCGACTGAACCATTCTGCTGATGTGTATGTGGACATGCTAAACGATGAGCTATCCCAAGCGACTGAAAGAAAGAGTTGAGGTTGCGATACTCGCCCCCCCCCCCAGTCTGACTGGACATGAACAATTTTGTGCTTGAGAAGACGTTCAACATGTTTTTGAAACTGAACAAAAATATCAAACACATCAGATTTGCGTTTAATAAGGTAAAGCCAGGTAAAGCGACTATAAGCATCAACGAAACTGATATAGTAATTATGACCACTGACAGAAGTCTGAGCAGGACCCCATACATCTGAAAACACAAGTTCTAAAGGATGTTTCACCTCACGACTGGACTCCGAAAAAGGAAGTTCATGACTCTTCCCCTGCTGACAAGCATCACACACTGCTACATCTTTATGACTAGACAAACTAGGAAGCTCATGATGACGCAAAATATGACGGACAATAGGTGTGGCCGGGTGACCAAGACGAGCATGCCACTGTGACGGAGAGACCCGAACTCCACTGAAAACACGAGCGACACCAGGATGCTCCAGACGGCAGAGGCCCTGGCACAACCGCTCACTAAGAAGAATGTCCCTCGTGCCCCGATCCTTAATTAAAAGATCAAAAGGGTGAAATTCACAAAGCACATTATTATCACGTGTGAGTTTAGGAACTGAAAGAAGATTACGGGTCACAGATGGAACTCGAAGAACATTGCGAAGCTCAAGACTCCTATTGGCATGTCTAGTGAGAAGAGATGCTTGACCAATATGAGAGATGTGCATACCTGCTCCATTGGCGGTGTGGATCTTGTCGGAGCCATGATAGGGTTCACGAGTGTGAAGCTTCCCCATCTCGCTGGTTAGATGCTTTGTCGCCCCAGAGTCCATGTACCAGTGTGGATCGATGGAGTAGGACTGAGTGTGTCCCTGTTGCTTCTGCGGCGCGGGACGATCAGCCATGGCGACCTGACGGGCATTGTTGCGTGTATCTTTGCCGTCATTGCCAAGACCAAGGAAGCTTCGCTGGAAGCGCTTATGACACTTGGAGGCCCAGTGCCCATCACGGCCACAAAGCTGACACACACGTGGACCGCCAGCCCCCGGTAAGGTCGCAGTAGGTGGGGGGGCCGAGGTGGGCGACGGTGGCAGCCCCAAGGGAGACCGGGGTGATGAAGAAGAGCGGCCACCCTTGGTGGCGGCGTTGGCCGAGAGGGAGCCAGTGCCCCTGGTGCGGCGAGTCTCGACCCGTTGCTCAGTGAGAAGGAGCCGAGAGAAAACCTCGTGTGCCAGCATGGGTGTCGAGTTGCCCCGCTCGTTGATGATCTCGACTAAGGCATCATACTCCTCATCAAGACCATTGACAATAAACGAGTTGAACTCGGAGTCGGTGAGGGGCTGTCCAATGGAGGCCAATGTGTCGGCGAGGCCCTTGACCTTGTTGTAGAACTCAGTGGCAGTGGAGTCAAGCTCCTGACACTCTCCAAGCTGACGACGGAGTGCAGAGACACGAGCCTGGGACTGCGCTGCAAAGGTGCGCTCAAGGATGGTCCAGGCCTCATGAGACGTCTTCGCGAAGACAACAAGGCCGGCAACTGCCGGCGAGAGCGACCCCTGGATGGAGGAGAGGTTCGCCTGGTCCTGCCCCGTCCAGACGCGATGGGCCGGATTAAAGACCGGACCGTGCACGCTGTCTACCAGCGCGGGTGGGCAGGGAAGCGATCCGTCGACGTAGCCTAGCAGGTAGTGACTCCCCAAGAGCGGGAGAACCTGCGCACGCCAGAAGATGTAGTTGTCGGCGGAGAGCTTGATGGTGATGAGATGACCGAAGTGAAACGGCGGCGGCGAAGACAATCCCATCGAGGAGGCTGCCTGGGGTGCAAACACCATGGAGGCAGCCGGAGGCACCGAAGCCGATGCGGGAGGAGGCGGGACCGCAGCCAGGGCGGGCGCCGCAAAGCTCGCGGCCGGTGCGGACGCCGCAAGGCCCGCGGCCGGGGCGGACGCCGCCAACCCCGCCAGCGGGGCAGTGTGATCCGCTTGCGGCAGGAGCGGCGGGACGACGCCTGCGGAGTCCGCAGCGGACGGCGGCGCCGCGGTGTGGACCACGAGGTCACGCCCAAGCGAGGGCGCCGGCGGCGTGGAGAAGACGGAGCCGATACTCCTTGTCCCGATCGGAGCCGGAACAGAGACGGCATCGAGCGGGAGGTTGAGCAGAGCCGCAAGAGAGGCCGGGGGGAAGCCCGCAGCAGTGGAACCGGTGGTGGCGGCGCTCGACATGGCGGCGGCGGCTGCGGCGGCGGTGCGGGTATTAGGGTTTAGAAGCGGAAGCGATCGTAACCTAGCGTGATACCATGTAAGACAATAAGTTTTGGGGAACCAGCACAATCCTCTAGGGGTGGCTTATCTCATTATATATAATGGTTGTGTTACAATATGTACCATATACGTACATAGATACAGAAGTTATACATAGTCTAACAAAGCCGCGGCCACTGTCGACGTGGGTGAGATGGGCATGCAGCTGCAGGGTAGCCGATCGCGAGGTGGCCGGCCAAGCCAACAGGGCTAGTAGCGTTAGGACTAGGAGGAGAACGTAGTGCTCCGTAATGCTCACCACTTGTGTATTGCTTTGTTGTTAGGGAGCCACCGTGGGTTTACATACACTTCTATCTATCTATCTATCTACACTTCTATCTATCTATCTATATATATAGCCATCCATGCATGCATGCGTACAGGGGCGGAGCCAGAACTTTTGTGAAGCCCGGGCAAACTTAAGCCTGAATGTCTAACATGCAAATAAAAAATTTCGTACCGGGTAGATAATATATACTATGCATCAAACTTGCAAAGCACAAATCCACATTAATATTGAAGTGAAAATACGAACATAACAGTCAGACAAATCAAATATTTAAGCGAACTAATATATCAATATTCCATTTCAGAGAGCAAATGAAGTTGTGACTTGACAACAAAAGACATGGAATCAAACCGAAGCATAGAGCCAATCAGCCAAACTAGCCATCTTGCCAACAAAAGTGTAGCCGTCTAAATCACCATGACACCATCAATATATGCTCACCATGACACCATCAATATATCCTAGAAGACACTACAGGATAAGAAAATGGATTTGTTATTCACAAAAATTCAGTGTTGTGATTTGTTTATTTATTCAAAACAGAGAGCTTGTAACAATAGAAAAGGTTAGATGGAACGTACCAATAGTGTGCTAAAGAAAATCACGAGGCAAATGTCCTTTCCGAGGCTTCATTGTTGTAAATGTTCAAATAATATCTTTATCATCAACTGACTTGAATAACTCCCGCTCGGTGTAACATATCATCAAGTCGTTGAACCATTCGTTGTTGATCTTGCTACGCAATTAATTCTTGATAATCTTCATTGCTGAAAATGCTCTCTCAACAGATGCAGTTGACACCGGCAATATCAAAGCCAACTCAATAAGTTTGTATACCAATGGAAATACCAGATTTTTCTTAGTTTCAACCATCTTCACGGCCAAACTTTGAACATCATTACAAGTAGAAAAAGAAGCATGCCTTTTCACTTGACTTATATAAGTGTGGAGCTGCTCTCTTATTGTTTCACGATCATCATTAGAGAAGTCTTCATGATAAATTTCAGCAAGACGAGCAAGTTTATCAACATTGAACTTGGAGAAAGAGTCCTTGGGGTCAAGACATGAGAAGCAATCAAGCACACAATTTGCTTCTTCACTAAAGCGGTGATCCAGCTCCACACAAATTTTGTCAATAGCAACATAAAAAATCTCTGCACGGTAATGGTGAAGATTAGTAACAGTTCTCCCTTCTCTCCTTGAACGACCACGAACTGGTATTACTTCGTACATATTTGGTACTAGAATACTATTAGTACCACAAAATTCTTGGACATCACCAAATAAATTGTCCCAACCACTCTCTCTGAACGTTGCCAACCGAGCCTTGACATCATTAACTAATTCCATGGCAAGAACAATATTGAGATCTTTTCTTTGCAAAACTTTTGAAAGCTCATTTGTGACGCCAAATAACTTCAACATAAGCTTCAGAATGAAAACAAATTTAAAGCTCTCCATTTTTTCTATCAAACCTGCTGCTTGAGATGGTCCACGTCCATATTCATCAACTGTACTAAGCACCTTTAACACGGAGGACCACATTTGATCCAAACGCAGTAAGGTAGTATGATGTGAACCCCATCTAGTATCCCCCGGTCTAGAAAGAGTAGATGATTGGTGCAAGCCCCTTCCAGTAGATATCTCACCACTCTCAAGTCTATCCAGAATATCTTGGTGTTGTGCCTCGGTCAATGCATCCCTTCTCTTGCAAGATGTTGTTGTTGTAGTCACAATCAAGGAGATGTACTCAAAGAAATCATGAATAGATGAGCAACTACTAGCAACAGACACGACCACCAATTGCAGACGGTGAGCATAGCAATGAACATAGAAAGCATAGGGGTTTTCATCTATGATCTTTTTCTGTAAACCATTAAATTAACCTCTCATATTTGAAGCCCCGTCATATCCTTGACCCCGTATCCTTGAAATTGATAACTTATAATGATCAAGAATGCCATAAAGAGCATCCTTTAGTGACTCGAACGTCGTATCTTTGACATGATGCAAAGCAAGGAATCTTCCCACAACCCTCCCTTTGTCATTCAAAAACCTATAGGAAAACACAATAATGTCAGTTGGTTGCATAGAGAATAAATGACAAACAAACAACAAAATAAAAGTGAAACTACTAACCTCAACATCACAGCCACTTGCTCTTTCACAGATATATCACGTGATTCATCAATAAGCACCGATAATTGTTTGTCACCAAGCTCTGCCATGATCTTCTTTCTAACTTCATGTGCACAACACATTGCAAGCTCCTTTTGAATGTCACCAGATGTCATTGTGCAATTTCTGCCACCACGGTTAAAAGCATCTCTGACTTGTTCATTCTTAGTTTTTTCCAAATCTATCATCTCTCTAAAGTTTCCCTTGTTTAGAGAAGTAGTTGATTCATCATGTCCACGGAATGCCAAGCCTTGTGCAATGAGATATCTTGAACAACTTACAGAACAAGTTAAACGAATCTTATACATTTCTTCTGATTCCTTGCTTGATCTAGCAAAGTTACTTGCCACACTTTGTCTTTGATTATTATAATCATCATAATGCTTGACGCAAGAGTTGTGCTTACTACCATGACCACCAATATGATCTTTGAAGCCTTTAGATGCATGCTTCCAATCTGTAAATCCTTCTTTGGTGAAGACTTCATAACCAAAGTGCTCAGCCCTTCCGGGTTGCTTAAAGAGAAAACAATAAAAACAATAAGCTGCATTCTTCCACTCACTGTATTCTATCCAGTCGTACCTTTTATACCAAGATTTGGAAAATGCGCTTGAGGAACGCGAACTTCCAAATTCAGTACGATGGTATTTATTCAAATCTGGTTGCATTGGACCCTTCAATATATATGTGCTCCTCACTTGGTCTTGAATATCAGGAGGATACTCACAAATTTGTTTCCTCTTTCCCGGATTGCGCTCAATCGCATTTGGATTAAATTCATTGGCAACGTTAGGCGCTGGTGGCTCTACTTCTATTTCAGGCTGCGCATCATTCACATTTTCAGTCATTTGCTCTACTTCTACTTCAGGTTGCACATCATTCATATTTTCAGTCCTTGCTCTCTTAACCAAAAACCTCCTCATCTCTGAAATTTAGTGAGTAAAAAATCTGAAGTTAGTTTTTACACAAATAAGAATATGGGTTAATCACAAGTTCATAGTACAGTAGTACAGTACAATAACAAAGCTACTTGCATCAACTACATGTATCAGATTATCAAGTATTTCTTGATGTTGCCAAAGTGAAATCGGTGAAATATTTCTTAAAATTACTAGAAGAAAGAGTCTGCAACCTGCATACTAGTTTGTCAGTCTAATGGACTTACAGTTTCTGTAGTTTCCAGCAGCTAACAAATAGATTTTCTCTTTGGACTTTGGTCATAATCGTCCCCAATCAAAAGTTCCTAAATAAGCCCTAAGTACATCAATATCTCAACCCAAAACAGTTATTAAGTACGCGATCTTACCGGAAGTCGAAGGAAAGCAACTGCCCCTGGCCCCAGCCTTCAGGAGAGGAAGGGACAAAGGAAGGGACGACCGTGGCCACTGCCGGCTCGCCGTCGGCCTGCCGCTCGCCCAGCCCCAGATCGCCGCCTCGCCTTCAAGCCCCTGCCGCACTTGGGAGAAACCGAAGAGACGCGAGTAGGGGAGAAGCCGAGAACTGTCTGGACTCTGGAGCGATCGATGGTATTCCCTGTTGCCTCGTGGGCTGGAGCGAAGCGATCGATGGTATTCTTTTTTTTCTAGTGGGCTGGAGTGATCGGGACGTTCTAGTAAATAATTGGGCTGGGCTGTGAAGGAGGCCTAATCCAGTTTTGCCCGGGTAAATACACTCCGTATCGAGAAGTATCACGTATTGTGGTACCACCACTGTTGCCGTTGGAGTGCCAGCGAGCCCAGGCAACTGCCCAGGGTCGCTGGGTGCTCGCTCCGCCACTGCATGCGTACCACTTTTGGTTTACTTGCGACGAGGTTGGTTTACTTATGGATCACCCACCACCACTTTCTTCTGTGCAACAAAAGCTAGGCCATAGATAAACAAGCATCATGACAAGGACGTTTTGCCAGTTACGTAGTGGTTATAAGACATTTGGTTTCGCTAAAAAAAGGAAAAAGAAATTCATGACAAGGAACCGTTCGTTATTAAGTAACTAAACGATCATTGTTCTTGGGACTGTGACGCGTCCTCCGACAGATGGGCTGGCTTAAATTAATCCTAGGAAGAGCACACAGTTTTGAATGCCTCCGGTATGTTCGATATCCGTGGGCGCGGATTCCCCCCGGTAGGGTCCTTCTTTATCTCTTTTTCTTTTCAATTAATCCAAGTATAAGGGTGAAGTAACGACATAGCAATAAGTATTTCCCTCCGTACAGAATCAATGTTTTATTGAACCAGAATGAGTTTTTTTTTCCAGTAAACAGAGTCATTGCTGCTTGCACAAAAAACACAAGACAAACTTGTCTTCAACACATCGAAAGCGTTGTCTAGCTTCTTTTCTTGCAATTTACAACATTAGATTGCACGGTATGGTAAGAATTGATAGGTACATTAAAAAATGGTCAACACAGAAATACTACTTTTGTAAAGTTTTCAGTATAAGAAGATAGACCCTCAGAGCCATAGGTTCACTACTGGTATCTCTTCAACCATAAAAGTGTAGTGTGATGAACACATTACGACTGGACATTGATTAAATTGCAATATTTATATTTATGACTATGATCATCGTTGGTATAATCTCATATAGACATTACATTCGTGATATGTAGACCGTTATCCAACTGCATATACAACTAATACTCCAACCTAAGACCGCTATCCAACATGTATCTTCAAGTATTAAGTTCATAACCAAGTGTTTCTGGCGGCTAGGGAGCCGGCGATACCTACCTGAGGGTGCGGTATCTATTTTGTTCTAGCGAGCCTGCGTGCTTATATTCATGGGCTTCGGCCTTGTAATCTTCTCGTAGTCCGGCGTTTGCACCCTTACTAGACTATCGTTTCTCGCTTCGCCATAGCGCTTATGTTGTTGGTGTTAAGTATGTCCGTATTACACTCTGCCTGTTCGCTGTTGGCTTTATTAATTTAAAGCCGGACGCTCCTAGCGTCTTCGTTTTAAAAAAAAGTAGAAATCATTGTATAGATAATTGAATGCCTATATAAGATATTCATACTAACATAATAACGAAACTTAATTATTAGCAGAGAAAAAGATGAACTTAATTACTCCCTCCCTCCGATGAAAAGTGTACATATAGAAATTTTAGGACAAATTATGACGTCGAGTAAAAAATGCATTTGAAAGGTGCAAACTACCATCTCTCTAATCTTTAATTACTCAACCCCCAATAAGATAAGCGCATGTAGAAATGAAGAAGACCATGTGTAGAATGTTATTGGTCTTGGTTACCGTGTGATGAGAGAGAAATATTTTTTTCTACTTTAAAGTGCTTTGAAAAGATAAAAGTAGACTCTTTTGTGGATAAATTTTAAAGTCAAACGTACACTTTTCATCGGACAAAAGGAGCATGCAGCGAAGAGATGGAGTTCGATATATACGCCTCGCTATGAACGGAGAGATGGAGTTTCAAGATTACGTGAAGCCATGGCATTGGGCCAAACGACAACCAGCTTGGAAATGAAAACCCGGCCGGCTTTGTATGGATCCGCGCGGAGGAAACAATGGAGGCGCGCCTTCCGCGTTGGAATGCTAGCCTCGTAGTGGACGCCCTAGCATGTTTCTAACATGCTGGACGTACATACCTAGGCTAGGCTGGCTAGCAACCCTCCAATGGCGACATGACAGCTGCCTCTCCAATCATGACCTAATTTCTCTCAACGCTGGTTCGCCTCCACACCGGCGCGACATGGTTCCCCTGCTGATACCGCTGTTGGGCAGCGTGGCGGCCAAGGCTGGCGATGCGATGGTGCGCGAGCTGCTGAGGGCGTGGGGGCTGGACAAGGCCCGCCGGAAGCTGGAGCGCCACCTTGCTGCCGTCCAGTGCATCCTGCTCGATGCTGAAGACAAGAGCCGCACCAACCCTGCCATCCGCCAGTGGATCAAGGACCTCAAGACCGCGGCTTACCAAGCCGATGACGTCCTTGATGCCTTCCGCTACGAGGTGCTGCGCCGCCGTGCTGCCCAGATCCGCAGCCACTCAACCGCACGCAAGGTTTGTCCTACCTTCTTCCGGACCGACTGGCTTTGGAAATGGAAGCCCTTCAATTTTAGTTGAGGATCTGTTTGGAAGTTTAAATTGAATTGGCGTGACGCTATTGTATTTTAAATAGAGTTTGAGGTTGAAATGGGACCAAGGTTTTGGGTAGCGAATCCCAAAAATTTAGGCGGATGGGAGGGGGCACGGTTACCCAAAAACACCGAGCGACTACCTTTCAAAATTTTCCAACGAAATTCAACTTCAAATTTATCTGGGCGAGGTACAAATATGAATTGTGCTCATATTAGTTAGAAAATCGCTTGTGTCGCACTGGTTTTAGTTCTTTGCGCCTGTCATGGGGAATCGAACACAAGACCTTTGTGTTGCATGCTTAGGAGGGGCACACCTGCCACCATCGTTGCTTGGATGTTATGTAAAAGTTTCCAGGTTAGTTAACTATGCATGCAAACTCAAAATTTCAAAAACAAAAGATTCTTTTGGGTCAGCTTGTATGTTTCTCGTATGGTAGAGGGAAACACGGTAACCCCACTGTACTGAATACACTGAGCAGTAACAAAAACCCTTAATAGGACTACTTGACAATTCTATTTCTGTTGTTTGGTTCTATTTTCAGCTTAGGGTTTTAATTTGGAAACATAAGCCTTTTTATTTCAATTTATATCTTTCCGTTTCAGGTGTTGAGTTATTTCAGTGTCAATAGTCCGATTGTTTTCCGTCTTTCAATGAGTGGGAAGATGAAGGATGCCCTTAAAATCATAGATGAACTGGTCACGGAGATGAACACTTTCCATTTCCTACAAAATACCGAGGCACCAACCGTTATTCATCCGCGAACAAACTCTCATGTTGATAACTCAGAGATTGTTGGCAAAGAAGATGAGAAGGAACTAGTGGTGAAGATATTGCTCGAGCACTCTAACATCAATAACAATAATGATGATAATACTATTATGGTGCTCCCCATAGTAGGTATGGGGGGGATTGGTAAAACCACACTTGCTCAACTTGTGCACAATGACCAACGAGTTATGCATCATTTTGAGTTGGTCATATGGGTTTGTGTCTCTAACAAATTTGTTATCGATGAAATAATCCGATCTATAATACAAGTAGCCACGATGAGCAAGTGTGACTTGACCGAAATGGAGGCACTGCAGAAGAAACTTCATGAAGTGTTGGGCAAGAAAATGTACCTCCTAGTGCTTGATGATGTTTGGAATGAAGATGGACAAAAGTGGAAAGACATGCTATCATTGTTGTGCTCAGATGCTGGCCCCGGTAGTGCTATAATTGTGACATGCCGTAGCGAGCAAGTTGCTTCTATTATGGGCACACTTCCTACACATCATATATCACTTTTAAAAGAGGATCAATCATGGGAGCTTTTTCATACGAATGCATTTGGAAGGACAGTGGAAAAGACAGAAGAAATTATTTCAGTAGCTAAGAGTATTGTACACAAGTGTAAGGGGTTGCCTCTTGCTATCAAGACCATCGCAACGTTACTTCATTTGAAGGATCACAGTCAGTGGTTTTCTGTTCTGGATAGTGATGTCTGGAAAAATGATATTCTCACAACTAGGATTGTACCTGCGCTACAACTGAGCTATGATCACTTGAAATCAGAAGAAAAAATATGCTTTTCCTTTTGTGCTATTTTCCCCAAGGGTAGCATCATGGATAAAGACATGTTAATCCACCTATGGATGGCAAATGATTTTGTTCCATCAGAAACAAGAGGCCAACAAATTTTTGATCTACTAGTTTGGAGATGTTTCATTCAAGATGGTGATATTCAAAATAATCTGCTCTCCGGATTTCGAGATGAATATAATGAGTTCATCTACATGCCAACCACTTACAAGATGCATGATCTCATGCATGATCTTGCTGACTCCGTAAGTGGAAATGATTGCTCTATTCTGCAAGAATCTTCATGGCAACAAATTCCGCAAGAGTCCACATATGTCAATTCATTACAACACGAAGTTCGACATCTGTCACTTGATTATGTGCATGATCATACTATTGCGACCATGCAGAAAATTCTTGCTCCCCGGCCCCGCACAATATTAGTTCGAAGGGGGGGTATGGGTAAGTCAAAATTCATATCCTTACGAGCATTGAAAACATGCTATATCAGGCCATATTTGACGAATTTGAAGCATCTTCGCTACCTAGATTGTTCTGATTCTTATGTATCTGCGCTGCCTGAAGCCATTACCATGTTGTACAGCTTGCAAACATTGAAGCTCAATAGTTGTGAATACCTAAAGAAATTGCCAGAAGGCATGAGATCTATGAGAAGTCTTCGGCACATCTTCCTCCTTGGATGTCATCGTTTGGAGCGTATGCCACAAGGTATTGGTCAGTTGACTTCTCTACAAACATTGACGAATTATGTCATTGATAGTGATGCGGGTCGTGGCATTGATCAATTGAAAGATTTGAATCTTTGTGGTGCTCTTTCTTTGACTGAGCTAAGAAAAGTGCATAGTGCAAATAATGCTAAAGAAGGCAATATGTTCGCCAAGCATAATTTGAAATGTTTATCACTCAATTGGAAATGTGAACCTTCTTATAGGACACAAATTGGATGTAATGTAGATACTAATGCAGAAGGAATATTAGAGGCCCTTCGTCCTCACAATAGACTTGAAGTTTTACAATTGTCTAATTACACCGGTGATAAATTTTCATCATGGATGCACAAGTCTAAACTGTTAGAACATCTCAGTGAACTTCGTCTGAAAAGCTGCAAATATTGCAAGGATCTCCCACCAATATGGCATCTGCCCTCCCTCAGGTACTTGAGTTTGGATGGTTTGCATAGCTTGAGAAGTATATGTGTTGGGAATGATGGCATAGACAATGGCAAATCCTGTGCTTCTCCCCCACCCTTATTTCCTAAGCTGGAAACTATGAAATTTAATGACATGCGTAACCTAGAGAGATGGCACCTGGAGGTGGCTGGACAAGCAGTGAATGTATCATTTCCTCGGCTCAAGAAGCTAGATATTTTCAGATGCCCAATGCTAAGAAGAATTCCCATGATGCTCCCTTTGCTTGAAGATATACAGTTGGTGTTCTCAAACATTCCTCTTTACCATCTGATGCATCTACCTATGCAATCTAACCTTCACTGCACAGGCGAAATATGGCTGACGCCTGAATGTATGTTGGGACCTACTAGACTTCATTTTTCGAGCCTTGGTGACTCTGACGTGCGACTTCGACTCGATGGTCGGAATGAAGATGTAAATTTATTTGAAGAGATGCTGAACAGAATAGGTTGCAGATTCTTTAAGAAGTTGGATATTGTAGGTTGGGGCAGTCTTTTCTCCTCTGTACTTTCCCAAATACAATGGAATATATGGAACAATTTCCGTTTCGTTGAATGTATATGGATTTCAGACAACTATAGCATAGTAAAATGGCCAGCGGCAGAACTGAGACACTTGAAGCGTATCCGAAGTCTAAAAATGTCTTACTGTTCCAACTTTACTGGTTCACTTCCATCAAGAATATGTGATGATGAAAATGCTTTGCCTCCTCGACTCCAGTATCTTGGAATTGAAAACTGTGTGAATTTAGTGGAGGTACCCATGTTGCCCGCAAATCTTGAATATTTGCACATCGCATGTTGTGCCAAGCTGGTGTCCATGCCAAAAAATCTTGGGAATGCAAAAAGATTGACAACATTAAGTGTGATACAGTGCAATGCCCTAATGATGTTTCCAGATGGAAAGTATGGAGTCACTATGCTCAAGAAGCTGGAAATGGTGCGGTGCCCATGGGTAGAATCGCTACCGGAGGGACTCCTGCAGCAGCTCCCAGCCCTTGAGGAACTAACTATCAGGGACTGCCACAACCTGGAGGAGGCCTTCTCGATAGGAGGTGCTTACTGGAATTTGATTGAAGCAATTCCACGTAGATCAGTTGGCAGATCAGTGCAATTCGAGACAGATAGATTGGCTGATACCATGCACTGAATGCTTAGACTGTCTTCATTGGGATGCATGTGCATGTGCCTCCTGTCCTGTGTGTGCCTGTGCCTCGTGGAGCTATGTGTGCCAATGAGGTATATAGACACCCTCTTCTCTTTACCTGGTTATTATGTCACCTTCCAAAATTTATAACTCAACCTCAGTTATTAATCATGCATATATAGTTCCATCTATCCAAATAATCTATTTGGTCTCGTTGTAGATGTCAAAACCTGTACCTATGTAAAGAGTGCTTGTGTTTTTGTCTCCAGGTATCTGCTATGACGTCCAAATGATTCACATTAGTTGTACATGCACTGCAACAGTTACGGGGAAAGTTGTTTCCTTTACAAATCAAGTTCAGTGAAGTTTATACTTGCTAGTACGTGACCCTTGCCTGCTAAGTACATATTGGACCATGCTGGTCTACGACACAACTGTTAGGCACTGCCATTTACATAGTTCATTATCAAATTATGGTCATGGCTTTATGGATCACCCAGTCTTCAAGTAATTCCTGTTATACTGTATGACATAACTCAGTGACTGGAATTTGCTTTGGTTCCCATTCAAGTATGTTGTACGACCTCGTAGAACGGAGGAGGAGATTTTATAAATACAACATCTACGTGATTACATGATCTCCTCTGCTGCTTACAAAAAAAATCTTTTATATCCATTCATTCCCTCAGATCATCTATCTTATCTTCGACAGTAACATGACTGGTGAGGACCATACACAGAGCTGGAGGTAGTGACCAGGGCCTGATTGTAGCAAAACAGGGTCATCTTTAGGTGAAGATGGTGTGATGTATGTGGTATACATTGCATATCATACATTGTATGTATAACAGCTACAGAATATTTGTATCAAAAAGGCCGTAAGGATGTCCAATTATCGTTGTTATTTAAGATCAACTCGTGACAGGTTGCTTGTTTCCAGGCAGAGCTTATTCAGTTGTGTGGTGCTCCTTGTTGTCGTTGCCCTTTGTTAGCTGACAGCATTAAGATTGTGGCGAGAAGGAACGACATGTTCAAAAATAATTCAGTGACTATTTAGTGATATTACTCAGTCTAAGAAAGACGGTCATTTTGGAATGAACTTCTGTTACTGCATATTACTCAGTCTTGAAGCAACCGCTATTGCTGTCTGAAATAATTCAGTGACTAGTTTGTGATAGTAGTTTGAAATCTGTCATTATCAATATAGACTGAAATTTGTCAGTGCATGTTTACTCAGTCTTTGAGAAGGCATGAATGCACGATTACTTGCATGAAAATGAATATTCAGTGCCTCAAATTTTCTTTAGCTCACCAAATAGCTGAGCATGTTGGAGTTCCCAGTCAAACCTGAACGTTTCAGTACTGTAAAGCAGATCTTATTATGTGAACACAACATAATCTGCTTGATTAGATCAGCACTACACGATATATACTAAGTATGTGCTGAAATTGGTAGTTGTCTACTGCTTCCACTACTAACCACTAGTACCGTCAAACCTGAACATTTCAGTACTGTAAAACCAATGTGTTCTCCAGGGTGAGTGTGTACCCAAGCACTGGGATGGCTACAATAGGGATGTAACCTAGGACATGGAGTATGTGATCGCGAGCTCCAGTGATCCCCGATGAACTGTTAAATCCGAAAAAATAGTAAAAATTTCAAAAAAATTCTGAATTTTTTGGAAAGAAACATTGGTGTTTTTTCTACATGCATGCAAATTTTCATGATGAAATTACATTTCTAGAGGTGTGGGTAAAAACAAATTGATGTTCCAACTAACCTCATTATTTTTGGGTGTACACTGCTAGGGAAAACCTTATACACAGAATCTTAACAGCAGCGCGGGTCAGGAAGAAGTGCTACTGCTAATTAGCAGTAGCGCGGGCCCCAGACATGCGCTACTGCTACAAACTTAGCAGTAGCGCGGCCCGGTCGAACCACGCTGCTACTAAAATTGACGTACCGTTCCCGCCACCCTAGGTTTAGCAGTAGCGCGCCCGTGCTAATCGCGCTACTGCTAAAGTAATAGCAGTAGCGCGGGTCAAAGCGCGCTACTGATAAGCGTTAGCTGTAGCGTCGTATCAGTAGCGCGGCCATCCGCGCTACTGCTAGGCTTTTCGCTGGTAGTGGTAGACTCCTACCTGCATCTACTACTATTACTGCACCCATCGACCGCTATCCAGCATGCATCTATCCTATTAAGTATGAAACAGAGTAACGCCTTAAGCAAGATGACATGATGTAAACAAAGTAACTCAACTAATATGAATAAACCCCGTCGTTTTATCTTTAATGGCAACAATACAAATACGTGTCTTGCCCCTTTCTGTCACTGGGATATCACTGGGATAGAGCACCGTAATATTGAATCCATCACAAAGCATCTCTTCCACCGAAGATAAATCAATCTAGTTGGCCAAATCAAACGGATAGATCGGAGAGAAATACAAAGCTATAACAATCATGCATAAATAAGTTCAGAAAATACTCAAATATTTCTCATGAATATTCAGATCATAAATCCACAATTCATTGGATCCCAACAAACACACCGTAAAAGAATATTACATTAGATAGAACTCCAAGAAGATCAAGAAGAACATGGTATTGAAGATCAAAGAAAGAGAAGAAGCCATCTAGCTAGTAGCTTTGGACTCATAGGTCTGTGCTAAACTACTCACGCATAATCGGAAGGCGGCAAGAAAGAAGCCCTCCGTGATCGATTTCCCAAGCGGCAGTACCGGAAAAGGCCTCCAGATGGGATTGTGGAAGAACGGAAGCTTGCGGCGGCAAAAAAAGTGTTTCGCGTGGGTCTTTGGTGTATTAAGAATATTTGATTATTTATAGAGGCGGAATTAGGTCAAGAGGTGCCACGAGGGGCCCACAAGCCTGGGGCTCCACCAAGGGTTCGCCTAGCGAGCTTGTCGCTCCCTCGTAGCCCTTGTGGTCTTCTCCCCAACCTTCTTGGGTCCCTTCTGGTCCAGAAAAAATTAATCCAAATATTTTTCTCCGTTTGAACTCCGTTTCATATTAATTTTCTGAAGAGCCAAAAACAAGCAAAAAAACAACAACTCGCACTGGGCACTAGGTAATAGACTAGTCCCATAAAATGATATAAAACTGCATATAAAACATCCAAGATTGATACTATAATAGCATGAAACAATCAGAAAGTATATATATGTTGGAGACGTATCACTTGCTCAGTGGAAAAAAGAAAGGAATTTGTTGCCTTGTTTTTTCCTCTCTTCTTGCCTGTATGCTCATTTGCTCGAGCAGCTGCACGAGCTATTGCCCACAGGCAACTCCGGGCACCCAGACTAGCTAGGGGTTGCACACCTAAGAGGCCCAGGCACTGGGGGTCAAGAACCCCGGGCATCCGGAGTGCACAGGGATAGGTGATGACCCACAAGTATAGGGGATCAATCGTAGTCATTTTGATATATAAGTAAGAGTTTCGAACCCAACGAGGAGCAAAAGGAATTGATAAGCGGTTTTAGCAAGGTATTCTCTGCAAGTGCTGTAAAGTAGTAGTAACAAACAGTTTGATACCAAGACAATTGACAGCAAGTAACAAGTAACCAAAGTAACAAGGTGCAACAAAGAGGCCCAATCCTTTTATTGCAAAGGACAAGCCAGTAATATTTCTTATAATAAGCAAAGCGTCCTATAATTTTGATAAGCCACATCGATCAAGTTGCTTCTATAATGGGCACACTTCCTTCACATTGGATATATGTTCTAAATGAGGATCAGTCATGCGAACTTTTTCATATGAACGCATTTGGAAGGGAAGTGAGAAAGCAAGAGGAATTGATTTCACTGGCTAAGAGTATTGTCCACTAGTGTAAGGGATTGCCTCTTGCTATCAAGACCATGGCAACTTTAATTTGTTCAAAGCATCACAATCAGTGGTTTTCTGTTCTGCATAGTGATGTCTGGAAGAATGGCATCCTGACAACCACTGGGACTGTACCTGCACTACAGCTAAGCTATGATCACTTGTCATCGGAAGCAAAAATATGCTTTTTCTTTTGTGCTATTTTCCCCAAGGATAGCCCAATGGATAAAGACTTGTTAATCCAGCTATGGATGGAAAATGACTTTATTGCATCAGAAACAAGAGGCCAACAAATTTTTGATTTACTAGTTTGTAGATGTTTCCTCCAAGACGTGGAGATTCAAAAGGATCTACTCTCTGCAAATGAAGATGAGAAAATCCACCGACCAACTACTTGCAAGATGCATGATCTTGCTGACTCCATAAGCGGAAATGATTGCTCCATTCTGCAAGAATCTTCATCACATCAGGAGATTCTGCAAGGATCCACAGCTGCTAGACCATTACAGCATGAGGCTCAACATTTGTCACTTCATTATGTCAGTAATCAAGCTATTGCAACCATGGAGGAAATTCTAGCTACCCGGGCCCGCACGATATTAGTCCAAAGTGAGTGGCTTCCTTGTGATGAAGACAAGTTTCTGAGTATGACTAAGTCAAAATTTATGTCCTTGCGAGCACTGAAGACATTCTCAACGGAGGGACATATGAAAAACTTGAAGCATCTTCGCTATCTAGATTTTTCTCACTCTAGTATACATGCACTGCCTGAAGCCATTACCATACTGTATGGCTTGCAAACATTGAAGCTCATTAGTTGTAGACACCTGAAGAAATTACCAGAAGGCGGCATGAAATATATGAGAAGTCTTCGACACATCTTCCTTGTTGGGTGTACAAGATTGGAGCGCATGCCAGAGGGTATTGGCCAGCTGAATTCTCTATAGACATTGACAAGTTATGTCACTGATAGTGATGCAGGTCGTGGAATTGATCAACTGAAAGATCTGAATCTAGGTGGTGCTCTTTCTTTGTTTGAGCTGAGAAAAGTGCATGTTGCAGAAAATGCTAAAGAAGGCAACCTGTCTACCAAGCATAATTTGAAACGATTGTCACTCAATTGGGAACCAATATGCAGATGATCTGAATCTACAGTACTCGTATTCAATATGCAGATGCTAAAGCAGAAACAATATTAGAGGCCCTTCTTCCCCACAAAAGGCTTGAAATTCTAGTGTTACGTAATTACACTGGTGCTAAATTGTCATCATGGATGCACAACTCTACAGTGTTAGAGCATCTCAGTGAACTTACTCTGAGTGACTGCATGAATTGCAAGGATCTTCCACCATTATGGCGGCTGCCCTCCCTCGTGTACTTGCGTTTGCACGGCTTGCATAGGTTGACAAGTATATGTGTTGGCACTGAAGATACTGACATCAGGGAATCCAATACTTCTAGACCACCCTTCTTTCCTAAATTGGAACATATGATAAGTGCCGACATGGATGAACTAGAGCGATGGCACCAGGAGGTGCCAGGACAAGTGGCAGATGTATCGTTCCCTCTGCTCAAGAAGCTATATATTTCTGTATGCCCAATAGCAAGCATGCCCAAGATGCTCCCTTTACTAGAAGAACTAGTGGTGAAGGGCCGAAGTTGCATTCCCCTTCACCATATGTTTAATCTCTCAGTGCAATCTAATCTTCAGTGCAAAGGTATAATTCAAATGAAACTGTTTACAAGGACCACTACTACGTCGTCAAGAGTCGACCATGACACATTCCCTAGCGGAGCGGAGACAAGAAAACGAGTGAAACGCACGAGGTAGGTACGTACTATGGGAGGAATTGACCAGCACCTACACTGCTGCACAGATGGTCAATTTCCTTGACACGTTTCAGCGATGTCCTCCCGTTCTCCCTACTTTACTATCTTCTCATTCCACTTTGCTTCCTTTGTTTTTCGTTTATGTAGCTATCATAGCTTCTAGTTAGTGACAACTACATGCACATTGGTTTTATATCATAACATTGTGGAAGAACGGATGTGAATATGAAATGAAGGAAAATTGCTTTCCAGCAATGCTGCTGAAAGATCAGCCAATCAGAATATTCCCCATCTAGTCTGAACCTCAGACTTGACAGCAAGCTTGTCTTTTCGCAACTGACGTGGAGTAGAACACACAGGCAATGCGTGCGTGCGTGCTGAAATGAAAGCCAGCCCATATCGAATCTATCTGGCTGATACTCCTCTATGTTTTCTAAAGATTTTTACTACTTGCGTTCATACTAAAATTGAAATGTCCCATATCCTCACACGCAGACGTTTCAGACATCGAGAACTGACAGCAAAGTTATCCAGTTCATAATTCAGTAGCAGATATCACAGGCAATGGGTGGTTGATGTCTGAACTGGATAACTTTGCTGTCGGTTCTCGATGTCGAAACGTCTGGGTGGTTGATGGCACAAAAGGTATAGCCAATACCATTCTGGTGTGCCACATCGCCACAAACATTCTTGAACTCAGGTCAGCAGGCTCATGTCAACCTCCCTCTGACCATAAGACCGCTGCCATCCACCTGTCCCGGTACTGCGCCTACCTGGTGGCCAACTCTCCTGAGCTGCTTCCAGAGGATGACGAGTGGTGCAAGAGCTTGTACAAGACCGTCAAGAAGAAGGCCGAGCACATCCTTGCCGGAGTGTCAACAGCTGAAGTGGAGTATCAGCAGTTGGTGGAGCTGATGAGCGCTTCACAGAATCATGAGGTGCTCAAGGATGGTGCCAAGCTCGGACAACAGTTGGCGGAGCTAAACCAAGGAGAGACCAGCACGGCATGGGAGCTCCTCGCTGGCTTTTGGTCAGAGATGATGTTGTACATCGCCCCATCGGACAACATTGACGGTCACTCGGAGGCCATAGCCCGCGGCGGCGAGCTCATAACGCTCATATGGGCATTGCTCGCACACCTGGGGATTTTCAGTAGAGCCGCCGGCGACCCGGCCAGCACCACCGGTGAAAGTGTGTAGGTGTGTGTTCGATTTTTTGTGATCCATTTTTGGTGAAGGACCTTCATTTCTCGAGGCTTGGTGACTCTAGAGTGAAATTGAGGCTTAAAGGCTTCGCGGAAAATGTAGAGCTCTTTGACGAGGAGCTGAAAAAAAATACCTTGCAGATTTATTAAGGATGTGGATATAGTAGACTGCAATTGCCTTTTCTCATCTGAACCATCCCAAATACAACGGAATATATGGAACCATTTTGGTTTTGTTGAAACAATGGAGATTAGAGGCAACAATAGTATAGTACAATGGCCAGCCATAGAGTTCCGAAGGTTGAGTTGTCTTCGAGTTTTAAATGTGCTTGGTCGTTCCAACTTAACTGGTTTACTTCCATCAACAATATCTGCTGATGAAAATGCCATGCCTCCTCGACTCCAGGATCTTGAAATCAAAGAATGTGAAAATTTGGTGGAGGTACCAAAGTTGCCTGCATCTCTTGAAACATTGTTGATCTGGTATTGTCGCAAGCTGGTGTCCATGCCAACAATTCTTGGGAACAACAAAAAATTGCTAGAACTCTGGCTGCATGAATGCGATGCCCTGACAACATTTTCAGATGGAATGTATGGAGTCACTGCGCTCAAGTATCTAGTAATGGAGGGGTGTCCAGAGATAGAGACATTGCCGGAGGGACTCGTACAGTAGCTCCCAGCCCTTGAGATACTGTGTATCGTATGTTGTCCCAACTTGGAGGTGGCTTTCTCAAAAGGAGGCGCATACTGGAATTTGGTTGAAGCAATTCCACAGAGAACAGTTGGCTAGGCCATGCGCTGAATACTTCAGTTGCATGCGCTTGTGTATGCCGAGCAGACCTCATGTGGTTATGCCTTCAATGAGGTATATATAGCCTCTTATGCTTACCATGTTCTCTAGTTCTCTTTACCAAGATCCAGAACTCCTCATAGCAATTTGTAACTTAACTTCAGTTTATTAATCATATATAGGTACATCGATCTGTGTAATCTATTTGGTGTCTTTATAGATGTCAAAATCTAAAGCAGCTGCATAGTTTTAAGAGCATGTTTGTTTCAAAAAGGCAGTAAAGTTGTTGTATCAGATGAACTCTTGCCAAGCTGCTTGTTTTCGGGCAGAGCTAATTCAGTTAAACAGATGCTTCTTGTTGCTGCTCTTTTTAGGTAACAGTATTAAGATTGTGACGAGAAAGAATCACAAATTCAAAATGTAATGCTGCTTATCCAGTTAAGCAGATGAAGTATTTATGGACTGAATGAGTCACTATACATTACTCGATTCAGTGACTGGATCTGCTGCTTACTGAGTTCAGTCACTGTATATTAATGGCAGGTAGGGATGCATACATAGATGTCTTGCAGAGTGGTTCATTATTCCTCTTTGAAGGTAGGCTAGGAACCCGTGCCCTATCGGAAATGAAGAGGAAACTGCTACGAGTTTGACCGGGGACGAAACAGAGCATGCAACAAAAACAGAGGAGTTGCTTTGTTTTTTTTTCCTATTTTATTTTTTCAACATTTGCAAATTCACTGCATCACAGGGTAAGATGGTGTATGAGCATGGCACAGCCGGTTTTTTGTGGTGATTTCCACACTGATGTTGAAGCTTCAGTGAATGGTCCAAATCACAGCTGAAACAGTGTGGTTAACGAGGCTCAGTTAAGGTCCTGTCAAGGACCACACTGTTTCCTGTTGTTGAACCTCTGAGGGAGCACAGCACGGCTCAGTTAAGTTTAGTTAATGGACGGCCCAAATGGTCCGATCGAGGGAGGATAAGTGAACACCGACGGCTGAGAGGAGGGACTAAAGCACAGTCATGCAAAAAATAATAATGTTTGTGGCATTTCAAATTGTCACTTGTTTAAAAAATATATACTCCCTCCGATCCAAATTAATTCAGGAGGGAGTACTGAGTTTAAAAAAATGTTCGTGTAGTTCAAAAAAATGTTATGTATATTACAAAAATACTACTAGACTAACAAGCACCCGAGGAATCCAAAGAAACCAATATCCAAGCCCGTCAAGACCACGAGTGGTGGACAAAGGAGAGTCATGTCCGGATTTCCTATTGGACGCATTCTGCATCGAAATGTCCTCCTGACGCACAAGCAGCGATTGAGGCGGGCCGGCCCTTATAGGAGCCATACGTGCGTTCCACTGATCCTGGTTTTAGGAACGTTCTCGAAGGTTTCAGCTGGTTTATTCTGGTTTTCAGAACGTTCTAGAAGGTTCTCTGAACCGGTTTTTTCAGTTTTCTTTATTGTTTTTATTTTTTTCTTTTACTTTTATCTCTTTTTTCGTTTTTCTTGTTTTCATTTCCTTCCATTTTTCGTATTTTTTCTTTTTTCTGTTTCTCCTTCTCTTTTCTTTTCCCTATTACTCTTTTCAACAAATGGATCAGAAAATTAAATTGTCCGCATTTTTAAGATTTTTTTTCATTTATTCTTAAATGTTCCAGTTTTGAAATGTTGTTTAGAATATCCATAAAATTTGATAACTTCAAATATTTGTTCGCTTCTTTTACAAATTTCTGAGATTCCAATACGGGCAACATATGGAGCAAAATGAGTGAATCTGCACTCTAAAATAGGTCTATATACATCCTTATGTAGCTCGTATGGAAATCTCTAAAAGGTCTTATATTTAGAATGGAGGGAGTGGAAAAGAAGACGGGACTCTTGTAAGTAATATGAAGTTCAACAAACGTAGCAGTTGCTTGTTGTCCAATGCATGCATAGGCCCAGGAAAAACTGAGGGAGGAGCTGCTCTGTTTTGAGCAACAAATGCATGCAGTTTTTTCCCGTACATATTCTATATATGCATACTGTTGGTGTCATTTCTGACCGGTTTTGCTCTGTTTTAATCCTGACCTAGATCTTCCTCCTATATATTCATATATATTCCAAAACCCTCAGAAGCATCCACGAAAATACTTTTCCACCGCCGCAACCTTCTGTTACCATGTGATCCCATCTTGAGGCCTTCTTCAGCATTCTACCGGAGGGGGATTCGATCACGAAGGGCATCTACATCAACTCTATTGCCCTTTCAATGAAGCGTGAGTAGTTTAACACAGACCTACAGGTCCATAGCTAATATTTAGATGTCTTCTTCACTCTCTTTGATTCTCAATACCATGTTCTCCTCGATGTTCTTGGAGATCTATCCGATGTAATCTTCTTTTGCGGTGTGTTTGTCGAGATCCGATGAATTATGGATTTGTGACCAGCTTATCTATGAATATTATTCGAATCTTCTCTGAATTCTTATATGCATGATCTGATATCTTTGTATTTCTCTTTGAATTATCGGTTTGGTTTGGCCAACTAGATTATTTTTTCTTGCAATGGGAGAGGTGCTTAGCTTTGGGTTCAATCTTGCGTGATTTCACCCAGTGACAAAGTAGGGGTAGCGAGACACGTATTGAATTGTTGCCATCGATGATAAAAAGATAGGGTTTTCATCATATTGCTTGAGTTTATTTCTCTACATCATGTCATCTTACTTAAGAGGTCACTCTGTTCTTTATGAACTTAATACTCTAGATGCATGCTGGATAGCGGTTGATGTGTGGAGTAATAGTAGTAGATGTAGGCAGGAGTCGGTCTACTTGACACGGACGTGATGCCTATATTGCATAATCATTGCTTTGGATATCGTCATAACTTTGCGCTTTTCTGTCAATTGCTCGACAGTAATTTGTTCACCCACCGTACTATTTACCTTCAAAAGAGAAGCCTCTAGTGAAACCTATGGCCCCCGGTCTATTTTTCCATCATATTAGTTTCCGATCTACTATTTTGCAATCTTTTATTTCCAGATCTATAAATAAAAAACTCCAATTTTTTATCTTTTGTTTAGTTTTATCCATCTCTATCAGATCTCACCTTTGCAAATGACCTTGAAGGGATTGACAACCCCTTTATCGCGTTGGGTGCAAGTGTTTGATTATTTCTGTAGGTGCATTTATTGGAGACTTGTGTGTTTCTCCTACTGGATTGATAATCTTGGTTCTTAAATGAGGGAAATACTTATCTCTACTGTGTTGCATCACCCTTTCCTTTTCAAGGGAAAACCAACGCAAGCTCAAGAAGTAGCAAGAATAATTTCTGGCGCCGTTACCGGGGAGATCTACATCAAGCCTACCAAGTACCCATCATAAAACTCTCATCTCTTGCATTACATTATTCTCCACTTGCCTCTCGTTTTCCTCTCCCCACTTCTAAAATGATTTTCGAAAAGATTTTCCTTTTTATTCGCCATTCTTCCGTTCATCTTTTCGTTTGCTTTTTGTTTGCTCGTGTGTTAGCTTGCCTTGATGGCTCAACCCAAGAACTTTGATCCTTACTCTAAGAGGTTGGAAGAAATTGAAAATAATACTAGGACTTTCATGTCCTTACAATTTGAGCATAATAGTTTCTTTAGGAATGAGCTCAAGGAGCAAAAAACTTCTATGGAGTATATGAATAAAGAGCTCGACGATATGTCTAAAGAATTTATTAGTCTTAAATCTCAATTTGCTCATCTTGAAAATTTAGTTGGCCAAATTTCCGATAAACAAACCACTTTGGTAAATAAGATGGCCGCTAAACCAAAGTTTTGTGAAAATAATGATGAAGATCTTAAAATGATTGATGTGACTCCTATTGAATCTTTGTTTTCCAATATAAATCTTGATAAAGATGGGACTGGAGATGAGTCAATTTTAGTTAAAAGGCGTCCCAATAATTTGGAGTTTATAGATCTTGATGCAAAAAATGATAAAAGTGGGATTGAAAAGGTCAAAAGTTTAAGTAGCAATGAACCCACTCTTTTGGATTTCAAGAAATTTAATTATGATAGTTGTTGTTTAATAGATTGTTTTTCCTTGTTGCAATCGATGTTGAATTCTTCTCATGCTTATAATCAAAATAAAGCTTTTACTAAATATATCGTTGATGCTATGATGAAATCTTTTGAAGAAAAGCTTGAATTGGAAGTTTATATTCCTAGAAAACTTTATGCTGAGTGGGAACCTACTATTAATATTAAAATCAAAGATTATGAGTCCCATGCTTTTTGTGATTTGGGTGCTAGCGTTTCCACGATTCCAAAAACTTTATGTGATGTGTTATGTTTCCGTGTTTTTTTAGAGATTCCAATATGGATAACATGTGGAGCAGAATAGGTGAATATACATCCGTATGTAGCTCGTATTGAAATCTCTAAAAGGTCTTATATTTAGAAATGGAGGGAGTAGAAGAGAAGATGGGATTCTTGTAAGTACAGCATAACATACATCAAAATGTAGATAATATGAAGACTCCGGACGCATGCTGTTGTCCAATGCATGCAGAGGCCCAGCAAAAACAGAGAGGAGCTGCTATGTTTCGAGCAACCAATGCATGCAGTTTTTTCCGGTACATATTCTATGGTTCAGGCACATCGATCTGCTGTACATACTCTACATATGCATACTGTTGGTGTGACTTCTGACCGGTTTTGCTCTGTTTTAACCCCTCATATTTTGGCATCCTTCATTCCTTCTCAACTCCTCTTTCCATGGCTCCTGATGTGCATTTGTTGTGCTGAATACTGACGACGTACATGTTTTGCAAATTGGGATGGGGTGACGATGGACTGCTCAAAAACAGAGTATGCCGCGGTCCAGGAAAAGCAGAGGAGCCAGGTTTCGGTTTCAGGAAAAAGAAACAGTCCTGCTACTTCCCTGTAAATCAGTTTCAGTTTACTCATATCAAAAAAAAAAAGTTTCACTTTACTCACTTCAGCTAGTCACTCTTACTGTATGTAACTGTTTATCTCTGAAACACAAAATGAGATTTTGCAAATACAACATCCGTCTGATCAAATGTATTGTCCATGTGAAGTTATGTCATATGGTATTAATATACTTTAACAAAACATTATTTTCAACTCTTTTAAATGATCAGGAATATATTGCCTGCACACTTTGTTATATAAAAGAATGACAAAAAACGGCACACCAAACTGGTTGTTAGCTAAGCATTGAAGAAGTGGGTCGCTTATAAGGAAGAAAGATGACTATAGTATTGATAAAATCCCCACTCACAGAAGAGAAACCATCTCTTAATTTAAACCCGGGCATGGACAACCCGGCCCGGCAGCCCGACCCGACCCCGTCCCAAAAAACCCAGGTCGGGCCGGGCCGGGCTTGTGTTCGGGCTGGGCTCGGGCCTGGAAAACAGAGCATGTCTAATTTTTGGGCCGGGCTCCAAAATTAACCCGAACGAAAGCCTGGCCCGGCCCGAGCATTTGCTACAAAGAGGCTGAGAAGCAGCGATCCAGCCCAACAGGCTGGCCTTCTAGCCCACAAACCACCTAACCGGCTAACCCTAATGCCTACCCC
>NC_041392.1:1579599-1583609 GCF_002162155.2 Triticum dicoccoides
CCGTCCCGCTCCCGCACCCGCACGCACACCCCGAGTCCCCGACCAGTCCACCCTCCTCCTTGATCCCCCTCGACTGGCGGCGGCGACGCAAGTCCTGGCTCCTGCTATGGCGAGGCCCCGGCGCTGTTGTACCTCGTCGGCCTGACGAGCGGCGGCTGCGGCCGCAGCCCCGACCAGTCCACTGTCCTCGAGTCGAGACCCCAAGTCCCCAACCCACCCTGTCTCGATCCATCGACCGGCAGCGGTGTTGCAACTCTGGACTGCAATGGCGCGGCCCCGGCGGTCCTTTCCCTCCTCGATCTGATCCTCCTCCAGGGCCACGCATCGGCGATGCTTCCTCCCCATCAGACGCCGATGCTCCCTCCCCATCCGACTGCGGCGCTCCCTCCCCATCCGAAGGCGGCGCTCCCTCCCCATCTGACGGCGGCGCGCCCTCCTCATCCGACGCCGGCGACCGGCAGGGATGACCTTCTGTCCTCCTCTCTCCGTTGGTATGTTTATTGTTCCATTTAGGATGTTTTTTGCTGCATAGTAGATTAATATTTGTGCTACTCTGTTTCAGGCATTGTGTGTTGTATTTTGTGGTAGGCATGGCTAGTTTGTGGAGTCTAAGTGATGAAGTTCATGAAGAGGAAGAGGAGGATTATGATCCCAGTGTTGAACAGGACAATGCTGCCATAAGTGCAAGGTTGGACCAGATCGTTGTGGCTGATCCTGCTCGTCGTCGTGTTGCCCCATCAGCTACTGCTATGGCAGCACCTCGCAGCAAGCGTACAAGGTTGAACCAAGAGGGACGTCGTGCAATAACTAATGAAGCAAGTCAGCCAACCGACGGACATGAAGCAAGTCCTCCGCCATCGCCACCGGCACCGCCAGGACCAAAGGTTACCACTGCTTCAAAATTAAGGTCAAAAGCATGGAAAAACTTCACTAGGATTGAACAACCTAATCCTGATGAAGTAGTGGCAGAGTGCAATATTTGTCATACTATACTTAGAGCGCCATCGAAGAATGGAACATCTAGTTTGTTAAGGCATACTGCTCAAGTGCATCCACATGATACAAATGAAGTGAATAGCTATTTTCTGAAAACTGAAAAGAATGCGGATGGCTCACATTCAGTTAGGAACACAAAGTTGGACATGGAAACTATTAGAACTGCAATCTCTATGTTCCTAGTTGGGGGTTCACATGCATTTAGTGTGATAGAAGAAGTGGGGTTCAAAAAATGATTGGTGCTGCTTGTCCTAAGTTTAAGATTGTTAGTCGATACACAATTAGAAGGGATATCATGGCAATGTTTGAAAGAGAGAGGACTGAATTGAGAGAAATTATCAGCAACAGCCCTGGTAGAGTTAGCTTCACCACGGACAATTGGAAATCAGATGTGACAAAGTTTAGTTATATTTGTATTACGGGATTTTTGATTTTTTGCCACTAGTTACTTCACACTTTGATGATTAGCCACTCGTTACTTTGTATTTGCTTATTTGCCACTGCTTAGTTTGGAATTGAGTGTTTTGCCCCTGTCATATGGGACCCGCGTGGAAATCACCAGAGTGCCCCTGCCCGTTCGATTCACCGAGGAGACGTGCTCATCTCCTCCCTCGTTCCCCATCTGGCTCTCGTGTGTCGCTACTAGTGCTCGACAGAAGACAGCGGCGGTTCGTCCCGGCGATTCCCGGTGGTCCTCGACGGCGGCGGCTAGGTCTCTCTCTCCCTCCCTCCCTCCCTCTCTCTCTCTCTCAGCCCGCCGCCCGTCATGACGCAGGTGCAACTGTTGGCCGCCGCCGGTCCCGCGTGCTCGTGCGCCACCGCCGCTCTGTTTTGCCGCTGCTGCTTCTTGCCGGCCTGTACTTGTGCTGTTGTTCATGGCTGAACCGTACTGCTGCTGTTGTTTGTGGCCATGTGTGTTGTTGCTTCTTACTCGTGGTCAGCGGAAGACGCGGTGGAGGCGCTCGCTGCTGCTTGAGACGCGGTGGGGCTCCATCGTTCAGCCTTGGCGTGGCCCTGGGCGCCGCTCTCTTTGTTGCTGCTCCCCGCTGTTGCTCATCAGCTAGCTGGCGCCGGCCTTGTCCGCTGCTCATAGAGGAGCGTCACCGTCTACTGCCGTGCAAACAAGGGATGGGATTGAGTTCTTCGCGTGCGTCTGAGTTCGTGGCAAATAGGCACACAAGGGTATACTTGTCCACTGCATTGTGCATGTAATATGTTTGTCATTTGGAATTATTGTTTTTGTGTTGAAAAGTGGCAAAAAATCAAATGGCAAACAAAAGAGTGGCAAAAGATCAATTACAATCTAAGCAGTGACAAATTGTCAAAGTCTAAAGTAAGTAGTGGCTGAAAATCAAATCGCCCGTATTACTTGTCATTATGTTGATGATGCTTGGAGACTGAACAAAAGGATAATATGGTTTAAAAAGTTGAATCCACCTTATGATGGGGCTACAATTGCTGATGAAGTCCATTTATATTTTCGTGAGTGGAAGGTTGACACCAAAATAATGTGCATGACTCTTGATAATGCTGTATACAATGATTCAATGATCAACACTTTGAGAACAACATTGCTGCCTAAAGGTGTGTTACCATTGTTTGGAACTTTCTTTCAAGTCCGATGTTGTGCACACATTTTAAATCTGATTGTCCAAGCTGGTCTGAAACTTATTGATAAATCTGCTGACAAGATTAGAGAGGGCATTCAATATATCAAAATTTCTAGCAATCGTATTCACAAGTTCTATGGAACTGCCAAGAACATTTACCATTTGAAAGAAGATAAAAGGTTGTGCGTAGATATGCTCGTCCATTGGAATTCAACATACACAATGCTTGAGAACGCTGTGTATTTTAAAGATGCATTACTGTGGTTTGGTAATAGGGATGGCATATTCAAGTCAAACTTCTGTCTTACTCATGATGAATGGGAAAAGGTTCGTATCATGCATGATTTCTTGAAAACTGTTTATAAAGTGACATGCACATTGTCCGGGACAAAGTATCCTACCTCCAATTTGTATTTCCAGTGTGTGTTCTTGGTTCAATCATGTGTCTTGAAGGCATCTAGTGAAAGACTTAATTTACTCTACATATTTAGGTAATCACTGCTAAAAATCCATAAATAAACTAATTAAACCATCCAAGTTTGATCTTCCGCTTGCTCAAACTTGGGGTGCATCGCAGGAGTCCATTTCATCGAGCACGTACTGGATCCAGAAACAAACGGGTTTACTAAATCAGACTAAAAAGTGGAAGCATGGCAGTGCTAATAGTAGTTCAGCGAGGGAAACCAGTTTCAGTGAGATGATAATATAATTTTCCTTCTCAAATTCCCATTTATATTTGTTAGTGGACCGTCAGTACTCTCTGCCTGACGACCGTGGTGATCAGCGGCGCAAGTAAGAAATGATCAGCGGAAATGAATGGTTCGGCGGAGGATGTCCACGGAGCAATTATCAGGCCACAAGTGTGTAGCAGTTGTTGTATAGTACTATTGCAGGAGTATATTTATTTATTTGAAAAAGACAGTTACTTGTTTTTCAGGCAGATCTTATCCAGTTACAGGATGCTTCCTGTTGCTCGTTTTAACTGACTGAAATTCATATGAATAATACATTCAGAATGTAATGCACGGTCTTTGTGCACTGAAATTCTGAAAATAAAATTCAGAATTACTCAATCTTCAAGCAGTCGCTGTTACTGTATAAAAGAATCCAGTGACTGAGGTAGATTTTCTTGAGCTCACCAAATAGCTGAACAAGTACGTAGGTTGGAGTTCCAGTCAAGTCTGTTTTTCTCCGGAAACAGAAGATGCAATTTTTCCTTTCGCAACAACAACAACAAAAAAAAGATGAGATTTTGCAAATACAACATCCACATAATCAATTGTATTGCCCGCGCAAAATCATGTCATATAATATAAAATACTTTACCGAAACATTCTTTTTCAACTCAAGACAAATATATTTCCCATGCAATTTGTTCAGGCTAATATATACGCTAGTTATATA
>NC_041392.1:1584020-1593519 GCF_002162155.2 Triticum dicoccoides
ATATAAAAGACAACACAACATCACCAAACAAACTGGTTGTTAGCTAACCATTGAAGAAAGACAATTATATTACAGATAAAAACCCCACTCGCAGAAGAGAAACAATCTCTTCATTTATTAGCCATATATAGGCAATCACTGCAAAAACTTCGTCAATAAACTAATTAAAACGTTGAACTTATATTTTTCAGGTCTCGATGAATCTTTTCCCTTGACGTAGGGAAAAATAATGTTCAAAGAGCCCAACTACGAACTTTTCAGTCGAGAAAAAGAAACGAAATCCTTGGCCTTGATTTTCTCATATCTTGGTGGTCGCTTGTCATCCAATAAACTAGGCGCCGGCTCCAGCACCGTTTCCGCATCCACAGCATAAAACCTGGCCAGTGAAAGCCTCTCCTTGTCGGCATTCGTCACCACCCTGTGAACTGGGCTCCTAAAGATTCCGTTGGTCATTATCTGCATGCGTCAAATATTTATTTACATACAAGATAACAAAGGAACGTCGTAGGATTCAGGAAATATATAGGATATACAACGCTGTTGATTGTAGATTATTCAAGAGAGCAGTTGCTTATATTCATACCTCCATGCAGTCTGCTACGTTAATCACCAACGTATAAGGCTTGGCTGGAACATTATACCATTTCCCAGCCCTCTCAACTTGCAATCCACCGACGTCTTGGTCGACAAAAAGGATGGTAAGGAGACCACCATCAGTGTGAGACCTCCGGCCCAGAACTAGGTCAGGCCTGGGACATGGAGGGTAGTAGTTGAATCTAGCAAACCCAATAGCCTTGTTTGATATTTGGTTGACGAAGTAATCCTCATCAAGGTCTAGGAGCTTGGCTATTGATCTCAAGATAAGGTCCCTTGTTCTCTTCGTGTTTGATGCGTACTCATGTAGCACATCCCTGTATGTAGAAAGAGTGACTCCAGAATGAATACACCTTACATTTCGGAACGAAGGGTAAATTAATTAATGAGTAGGTGACTAATAACCTGAAAGATGCCGGGTGAGTGGGCCACTTGGCGAAATTCCTCTCATCTTCTGGCTCCACTCTCAAATGCAAGCGGTCGTTCCAACTCAGGCCCTGATCCTGAGTCACTACTTTGTCATTTCCATAGCCTTCCATCTCGAAGTGCTTGCCATCTATCAAGTTGCTGTATTTCTGCTTTTCTTCAGACGGTTGCCTGAAAAATTCTCTCGATGCACTCATCATGGCATCCATGAGAGACTCCTCAATTCCATGGTTGGTCACCTGGACAAAAATCTCAGCAAAAGTTGAATAATTATAGCTAAAAACTAAGGGTGCACACACTCACCAGGAAGAGGCCCCAGGTCTGTAGAGCCGCCCGGAGCTTGTCGGCTTCGTCGACGGCCGTCAGCCGGCTAAGATCGATCAGAGGGATCGGCTCTGGCATCTCATCAGCAGCGTCCAACATCTCATCAACCACGTACTCTCGCGGCGGCTCCTCGACGGTTGCTGCCAACTCTTGCACCGTTGTCCGCACGAGCGACATATCCGTCTCGTTAGACGTAGCCATTCATTTCTAGTCTTGGATACTTGCCAAAGTTTTATATAGCGGGCAATGCCACTTAATGGCAGCTCGTCCAACAATTATGAAACGCTATAGCATCCATATTGTGCTTTTCAGCATAAATTAAGGGAACAAAATGAGAAAAAATGACGATGCAATCTGTCATCTGTATAACATATATATACTTGACAATTGACATTTAACAACTAACATCCATTCCCGCAAAAAAAAAACAACTAACATCCATATATATTTGAAAAAATAACCGCTAGTGGAAATACATTACGATTATTATTTTTTGCGGGTGAAAATGCATTACATTTTTTAGGAAGAATAGAAGATGCAGTAAGATATACAATAGTATGACCGGCTAATTGATTATTTCTTATTGATTCAGCACCAAACTGTAGCCATTATGTACATCTAGCTATCAGTCATTGGATCTGGATCTGATATTTACATCCACGTAGGTATATATCAGTTTATTGGATTGGATTCTTGATGCAGCCACCAACCAAACAGTCTAGAACGCACGCTAGGTAGAAAATAGAAATGAGGAGCATAATTACCTGATGGGTTTTGCTTGCTCTTTGTCGGAGACGACCGAAGTGGAGGTGGATCTCGTTGCTTGCGTTGCCGAAAGTGGCAGCAGCAAGCTGTTTGTGCAGGAGGAGGCCGGCGGTGAGGTGCTCAGTCCGCCGTCGCCGTCCGCAGCCAGTGACGTTGGCGATTCTTTCTCTGGAGAAAGGGGAGACGAGGGAGAGGGAGAGAGGGTGCGGGCTCTTCTTTGTCGGCCTTCCCATCCCGGTTGTGCTCCCAAAATATCTGACTCACAAATGCCTTCCGGTTGTTTCTCACACATGCATGTCGGCAGTCCGGACCACCACCTCGCGGGCCCCTTAATCACGAGAAAGGTGTTTCTCACTGTAAATTGCATGCATGGTTTTTTCTACATTTTTTATAGTTGCACGGTCAGTGTGTGTGTGTGTGTGTGTGTGTGTCCCCACAATGCAAATCTGAATCTTCTCACCTCTTCCTCTGTAATTCTCCTCCCACCAACTCTGGTTATTGATCTATGGAAACTTGAGATCTGGATCGTTACAATGCCATTCTTTTTCCTTCTTTTTCGCTGATGAATGCTGGGTACTCGACACTACCAGGCGACTACACAGTTGCAATTTTATCACTTGCACTGTTGTGTAGGTGACCTTGTACAAAAAGCATCCGTATATCAGAAGATGCCCAATAAGACATCTCAAGGAGCGCGATCGGACTTCATAATGAAGCTAGCTAGTACCCAAGAGCTAACTAAGCTGTATAATTTCATATCATGAGACCACACAAATTCATTGACTGATTCTGCTTCTTACCATACTACCTTATTATTACTTCACGCGCTTACTCTGCTCGATAGCTGCTATGGGCTTCTAGATCTTGGCCGGAGACGGTGGCAATGCATGGGTTTCCTTCGGAGGTGTGGTCGCCACGGCTGTCGTTCTCTCCCCTCTTGTCCATGTGTGCTCGGGGATGAGCTGCTCTGCCCGCCAACGAGTCGGCGTCCTACGATTGTTAGCTCTTGGGTGCTAGCCTTTTTTATATATAAAACTGGACGGAAGCCTTTTTTATACCAAGTATTGCAGATATGCATGCATATCTTGTATGGGCAGTAGTACCTTCTACCTTGAGCAACGGAGAGTTAAAGAGATCTGGACGCTTCTTCTGTTTTTTCTTCAAAATACATGCTCCTTGGTCCTAAAAAATGTGATGAAGCTGTGATAGAAAATACTCTGCAAAAACAATGTATACATGAAAGTGTGTACCTCTTATTGTTCCATTCCAATAAATTTTTCTTGCATTGATAATATGTGACTCATTTATCTTTCCCTACTAATAAAGCACGGAGTGCTTCTGCCCGTACGTCGTCGGCGTTTTTGCGAAAAAGCCCCTCCGTTTACAGGAAATCAACCCGCGCTCCCTGTTTAAGTGGCAACCAGAGAAAACGTTTCGGTTTTCCGTCGTCGCTTTTGCATAATAGTCCCTCAGTTTATAAGAAATCAACCCGCAGTCCTACTTAATGTATGCTCCTGATGAGATAACGTTTCGATTTGTTTTGCATAAAAACCCCTGCCACCACCCCCACCTCCGCCCACTTATCCATTGCCGGATTCCTCCATTGCCTCCCTCCACCGAACCGCCGGGCACGCCCCGCCGATTGCCACCGGCGTCCTCCGCAGAAGCCAAGGAAGGGATGATGCGTCGCGGGGGCGTTCGCGCTGCCCTAGCGCAGGAATGGGGCAAGGCTTCGGAGAGCACGGTGGACAGGAAGTCACCAGAGGTGGCCTTGACCGGCACGAGGGCCAGCTCGCGGGCGTGCTTGCGGCAAGCCAGCCTAGCCCGCAAGTCCTCCCGCTGCTTGGCGAGGCCCTTGGCCGTTACGACGAAATCGAATTAGCACAACCAGCAGCGAGGTGACGATTTACAATTGACTCGGATGGCAGAGATGCAGATGGGGAAAAGAATGAATGCAAAGACGAGTCCCGATCGCCGTCGGAGCAACGTCTGGTCCGCCATCAGATGCTTTAGGCTAGCGGCACCAGCGCTCCCGCCGGCGAGGGACGGCTTGCCTGACCGGCAGTCCATGCGCAGGTGCATCCCACGCGAGCGAGGCGAGGGACGGACCGGGACGGGTCGATGACGGCGCTGTCGTCATCATCCTCGCGTATGATGGAGGCGAGGCAGAGGGCCGCGGCGCCGGTCGCAGGGAAGATGTTCGCCAACAGCCGAAGAACTCGAAGGCGGTGGCGGCACGACGGCCGTGGTGGCGGCAGCGGCGATGCCTCCTGTATGCTTCCTCTGCTCATGACCAAGGGAAAACGAAAGGACTGAGATGCAGGGGGGAAGAGAGGAAGAAGGAGAAAGCAGGGAGAAGAAGGTGCTGCGGGGAGGCACTGGAGCTCCGGTGGGGCGGCGTGCGCGAGGGCGAAGAGGAAGGAGGAGGCGCTCGAGGAGCTCGGTGGTGGCCTCGATCTGATCTGGATCAAGAGCTCTGTGGGGAATCCTTGAAGCAACGGTGGCCATTGAGAGGGACTGGAGTGTTGTTCCTCCCTGGACAGAGAGAAGGGGAGAGAAGAGAGGAAGGGAATCGGGAGTGTGGGGAGAAGAACCCGTGGGGAGAGATGGGGATGAGGGCGGCTGAGAAGATGAGGTTGGAGAGATAGACAGCGGTGTGTGTGTGATGACACGTTTCGTTGTCTTTTCTTTTGAGCTCCACAGCTGGATAAGTTGTTTGCAATGGACACCCGAGTGTGCTGGACACGGGAGCACTCACCGAATAGAGATTAGCTAGATTTGGCAATACAAATAACTAGGTAGATTAAAGAAAGAAGAACTAATTAGGAGGGACACGCTCCTTTATTCATCAAATCGTTTGGCCGTGCAATATTTTTTATTCTTCTCCGAATCTATATGCACACGATTGTGGGTTTGGCTGTACATTTTTTTTAAGATTTGCATCCGTTTGTATTTTTTAACGTATGATTTTATTTAGTCCTTCGCGTTGGGTAAAAAAGGGTTTCCGTGTTTTGTACAACGCTGAACCCAACAAAATTGACATAACTTTCTAAAGGTTTGTTTTTGTAAGCTATATTAAAATGACTAAATGTCTATTTTGCTTCCATACACAGTTATGCTTATTTTCATATCATAATAGTGGTTATGGTAAACACCGCTACGCTAAGTCCAGACGAGGCACTTTATTTATCAGTATAGCTCAGGCAGGGTCCGTCAATGCAGTTTGCTCAGCCACAAAATATTTTGTTGTGACGCCTTAAAAAATCAAGTCTTGATGAGCATCATATTGTTCATTTTTGAAATTACATTTTAAAAGTGTCTTATTGCATCATGACATGATTTGTATATACTTTGTGAATTTGATTCATACTTTTTTATATCTACCACACATGTATAACTTGATAGTTTTTTTCCGTTGCAAGGCACGGGCATTTCCAAAAATGTTCGCTAAATCAAAAAAAGTTCGTCAAATTCAATAACTATTCCACCCAATTTCTAAATATTTTCATCGATTATAGAATGTTTGCCAGTTCAGGAAAATTGCTTAAAAATGTTCACAATTTTTAAAAAATGTTTGTAAATAGCAAAAAATATTCATAAATTGAAAAAATGTTCTTGATTGTAGAAAATGTTCAGAAATTTGTAATAGTATGTTGTTTGCGATTTCAAATATGTGCATGAGTTTAACAAATTGTTCATAATTTCAAAATGTTCATGATTTCGAGAAATTGAGAGAGATATTGTATCTCGGTGATGCAACGAAATGTGATCATGACCATTTGAAATTATGAATTTTTTTTCTCCCGTTGCAACGCACGGGCCTTTTTGCTAGTATACTATAAGAAACATAGTACAAGGCATGTATATATCGACCTGGCAAAACTGAAAAGACAACAGAACGCTAGCCTTTGCACAAAGAAACACCAGCCAAGAAGTAAAATTACAAAGAAGAACGAAGAATCATCTGAGCTCGACACCAACGCCCATCACTTGTCTCTGGCACAACCACAACAGTCACCCCTGTTCAACAATTCGTCTGATTAACCAGTTAACTTGCCGATTAATCCATTCTTATAGGGTCACGAGTAGCCGATAAGTTGATAAACCATCCAATTAATTCATTAACTTCCTGATGAGCCTATTAATCCCCTACTCGTCAGCCAACCGGGCAGCTACCAAATAACAATTTCCCCAACAATGACAACCACCAAAGGAAAAAAATGATGGATCACCTCCACACCCGAGCTCGACGTGGCTTAATGGCTAATATGTAGCTTTGCGGACCTTCAATATGGTTTATCAAAGGTGAAACCATTATCTTTGAACGAATTAGATCTGGATAACACCCCGAACACGCCATCGAACTCCAGATCCGGCACCCCCACGTGACTAAGATGTCGGAGAAGGAAACCATACCTGCCATCCACGAACCACGAACCCAGTTGGTCTGAGGTATAGCAGTTGTTGCATAGCGGATGGTACATTGTAATATATCACATACTGTAACAGCTAGAGTGTAACAACATATGCCCACCACAGCTGGCCACCACCACGGCTGCCTCCGCCATATCCTCCATCTCGGTCCGGTCCCCCCCGAGGTTACTGGGCACCAATGCTGCCCCAAAGGAACCAAACCTCGGCTCACTCATGGGCGTCGAAGAAGGTGTTGTCCCCTTGTCCACAGGCGCATCAACCGTCGGAGTAGTCTGCCCAGTGGAGTTAGGGATGTCATCACGCTTATAGTGATCCATGATGTCATCCTGACTCCCATCACCTCTCTCAGTCGTGTCATCATTACTACTGTTAGCAACCTCATCAATATACAGATAGTCCTCAGTCTCAACTTTGAGATCATAAGTCATACAACAATAAGTCTAGGGCACATAGTCTGGCACATGATCGATCTCGAGTACACAGATTAGTAACCTCGCAATGTCGTGAGTGCGTGTAAAAGGCATGTCCACCTGCTCTCTCTTGCAGATCAGCGATCCCAAACTCCAGGTCATTAGAAAAATCATTAAGGGGCTTAGACGAAGACCCATGAAATCTGACCCATATTTATCTTAGAGGTAACCCGTCAGATGCCTGTTTCTTCCATTCATCAAACTCTAGGAAGCACGGGCTAGCTGGAACCTGCTAATACCAAACTGTAAGAGGCGAACAAGATCTTGGTTTGTGTTCCTTCCTTGGAAAATCCACTTTGTCAACATGAACAAGAGACCACTGAAAACTGGCAGATACCAACCGGCTCGGCTCGCCTAAGAGCATCTCCAACAGCCGCACTAAGCGCCGCGCGTAAAAAACCCGTTTACCGCGCGCGCTGCGGCTGGTTTTGCGTGCCCGCCTGCGCTGGCTCCAGCAGCCGCGCTATAATGCAGCGCGCGCGCCGCTTCAGCAGAGCGCAAAAATACAGCGCGCGCGACTCGCCGGGCATTTTGCATATATGATATTTTGGACAAAAATGAACATGTGAAATTTGACACAAACAAGTTGATGAATAAAAGTTCATCCCCACAAGTTCAAAATCATGCCCACAAGTTAATCCAACCAAGTTCAAATGCAAACTAAAGTTCATCAAGACATGAAAGACACATCAATCTTCATCTTACTCGTCTTCGTCTTCGTCCTCATCTTCCGAAGACGACTCTTCCGCCTCCGAAGATGAATCTTCCCCCCTCTCCTCATCACGCACCGCATCACGCACCGCATCATGTGAAGCTCCGACGGTGTTGGCAAGATCTTCAACGGCATCTTCATGGGAATGTGTGTGAGAATGCACATCGAAAGACATTGCACCCATGGCGGCCGGAGGTGCACCCATGCCTCCCATGAGAGAAGCAAAACTCATGCCTCCCATGGCGGCTATAGCGTCGGAGGGTGCTCCGAAGCCACCCATGCCTCCCATGGCGCCGAGGCCACCGCCACCCATGGCGCCGAGGCCACCGCCACCCATTGCACGAACCAAGGCTTTTTTTGGATCAAGACTTCTTGTTGGGCAAGATTGACATACTCTTTTTGCGCCGCATTGAGGTTAAATGTGTCCAAGAAGAACAAGTGCTTCTCCCATTCCAACAACTTAGCTCGCTCCTCGTTGCTCACTTTCCTCTCCTCCAAAGCCACCTTTCTCTCCTCGGCCGCCAACCTCCTCTCCTCGGCCACGGCATCTTGGTTCCTTGCCATTTTCCTCACCTCATTGGCTTCGACCCTTGCCTTCACAATAGCTTCCATAGCATTTTTGAGCTCATCATCTCCTTTCCTTTTCATCTTTTCGGTTTTGTCTTTCTTGCACCCATCCGGCCGTTTTGGCTTCGAGTATGAAACCGAGTTGGGTGTGGGGCTTCTCTTTCCGTCATCACTTGATGCATCATCCTCCTCCTCATCATCATTCATCTCAATTGCTCGCTTCCGTTTGTTGCTCAAATGCAAATCCTCCAAACCATCACGCTTCTTCCATTTCTCATCATCCTTTAACACTTCATAGCAATGAGGCAAGGTAAAGACCCTGCCTTTCTTGATCTTCCCCTTCTTGGTTGTCCTTGTCTCTTCTTTGAACAAGTTTTGTGCAATGTTGTTCTACAAGAAAAAAAAAACAAGTTAGCACTTCAGTCACCAAAAACAAGTATGATGAACATATATGAGATGCCACTTACTCGATCATCCTTATTTGTGCCACTTGGGTTAATCTTGTCAACTGCCTTTTGTACGGCCGCCCACTTTTGACAATCCGAGTTGATTGTCGACCATCGGGACCGAAGTGATCTCTCGGAGCGGTCAATTCCACTCAAGTTGTGAGCATCAAAGTGTTCTTTCATTCGCTCCCAATACGCGTCTCTACTTTGATCACCTCCAATGAATGGATCCCTCGACACTTGCAAATAAGTATGGCATAGTAACTTGTCATCGTTGGTTGAGTAATTGCCCGCTCTTTCTTTCGGTGCCTCGACAATTCCCTCACCCTCCTCGTCCACCTCAAACTCATGGTCTTCAAAATGGATGTCATTGGTTTGAGACCAATGCGAATTGTTGCACCCAACACCCATAGTGGACATGCATGCATCATCGTTGAGACTACAAAGTTTTTTGAACAATGCAAATAAGCTATCTATATGTGATGATGATGCACTGAAAAAATAAGAAGAAAAGAAAAGTTGGAAATTTTTTCACCTTGGGGGCATTTCGTCGAACACGTGGTGCGCGTCGGCGGCCGGCTCAACAAGTGAGCTCGCCGGCACTTCGGTAGCCGCCGCGGCCGTCGAACGCCCTGCAAGCTTCTTTCCCCTCGCCTTCGTGGTGCCGGAGCCGTCCGCCGCCTTGTTTTTCTTCGCGGATGTTTTGCCCTTCTTCGTCCGCGCCGCATTGGGGACCTTTTTCGACGGTGCGGCGGCGGCAC